>NW_019524961.1:987887-999220 GCF_002814215.2 Seriola lalandi dorsalis | reverse complement strand
GCAGGGCGGGGGGGTAGCATCTGGGCAGCAGATATGTGTGTAGTCATGTAAAAGAGGTTGCGGTAACAGTGCACATCTTGGGGGAGGTGAGGGAATCAAGAGATCTGTTTTGAAGCCTGTGCTCTCTGTGACCTGCCTGATGGAAAATGCACTGTGTGAGCGTATCCAATAAAAAACGATACCCATAATAATCTTCATAATGTGATGCAATAATAAAAAAAACAATTCTGTGGATGGTTGAATGTGAGTGTTCACATTTTTAAGCTCAAACACTTAACGTTGTACTTCCAAGATCAAAACACCTGATAACCTCTATTACCCCACACACACCCCCCACACACACTATTCTATACTGAATGGACTCACACAGAGGAGAAGGGCAGCTCAGCCCCACACTAATGACTTCACCTTATCTATGGGAGGTGTCGGAGGAGGTGTGGCAACAGAAGGGCCAGTTATCTTAAGTGACCTTTTAATACCCTCGGCCCTTTCACAATACCTCCGCTGGCGGGCATTCAAAGTGGACACATGGGCAATACACAGAGCAGAAGTGTGCCTCAGAAGGAGACAAAAGACACCACCTGTATGCTAATACATTGTGAGGCTTTCAGAGAGGGCAGCGCAGCAGAAGCAGAAGGATGAAGTGTGCCGCTCCTTTGGAGAATGCCCGGGGCTGTAAAATGGAAGCAGAGGCCAAAAAATTGATTTTAGCCCCTCTTTTTTTTTTTGAAACAAGTAGAAAGGGAAGAAACAAGAAAAATCTGAAGTGTGCCACTTTATGGGCGAGAGGGTGCTGTAAAATTGATTTTCTCCTTCTTTAAGACTGCAAAGGAGAGAGACAATAAGTGCAATGTGGATGTGGAACTGCAGGATGGGGCTGTGGAGAGAAGAAGAAAGGGCATGGGCAGTAAAATTCATTTCCAATCTTTGTGTTAAGTAATGAGAAAGAGGGAGAGTGATGGAGGGCGCCACTTCAGATGGGGGGGGGTTGAGGAGACAGATAGGACCAAAAGGCTGTAAAATTCATTTTCCCTTCCTCTCCTTAAGTAATGGGAGAGCAGAAGTCACTGTGGGTGAGGGAGGTGCCTTTGTCGAAAAGCAGAGGAAGTGAAAATGGGGCAATAAAATTAATTTCCTCTGTCTTTATTCTGTAATTTTCTTAAGACAGAGAGGTTTGACTAGCGGAGTGTGCCCTGGCAGAGGGACGCCTGTTCATATGGAAAAAAGGAAGCGAGGTCAGAGGCTATAAAAGTCTTTCTCTTATTGCCTCAAGTAATAAGCTGGAGCGGGAGCATGTGCCTGTTTGAATGGAGGGTGGAGTAATTGCTATTAAGCAGATTTCGAGCATGGTACACTGGCACAGAGAGAGAGAGAGAGAGAGAGAGAGAGAACTCCTCCTTTTGCAGCCCAAGACCACACATGCATGCGCTTTGCTCATTCATAAACAGGCTTATGTAAACACCTCTTCAGCATGCACACAGGCACACCATTCATGTCAGTTGGATTTACCACTATCTCTGTGCTCCTCCAGACTTTGGAGCAGCAGCTATATTTTTTTTCTTTTTTCACACTATCTTGTTTCAGCTGAAAAGCCCCGAGCCATCTATTTACCACACTGTCTCTCAGTGTGTGTATACATCCAGACCTCTGCACTGCATATTTTTCACACCATCTATTGCAATGTTTCAGCTGCAAAGCCCTGAACCATCTTCAATTATATAACACTCTACTATCAGTGAAATGAGTTGCAAAAAGTAACTTCATAGTTGGAAAGTTGGAACAATACCAGTTCCCATCTGTCAGCAGGAGTCAGCAGCAATGCCGCTGTATCTGTTGAGCGGACGTGCATGTAAAGTATAAGCTCTTGTTAGCAATGGTGTCACTTGCTGTTGCTGTCAGACTGACAGTCAGGATGGCGCTATTCTGGGCATGCCAACAGCCGATGGCTCTTCTTCCCCTTGAGCCTACCCGGGCCGGGCTATCAGCGCAGGGACGGTCTGGCCACTTTGGACAGATCGCTGCTCTTCGGGTGGGGGGTGGTGGTGGGGGGGCAATTGGGGGCAGAGCATGTCACTTTCATTCTAACATATTTCAGGGGGTAATGAGCAAATGTGAACCACTTCAGCATCCTTGGGAGTGACAGCGTGGGTACATGATGTTCTCTCTCAAATCTGGTTATGCTGACTATTCTCTGGGATCAGGTGCACCTAGCCCACAGCTTCTTCCAAAAAAAAAAAAAAAAAGAAACATTGCCATTACTATTCAGCTTTCCTTCTTTCCATTTCCTCTGGAGGAAGGTGCTCAGCTGGCCCCTATCAGATTGTAGGAACTCTCTGTTTAAAATCATAATTTAAAAGTGTAATGTGGAGCTGGCTTGTTTACCAAGCGATATGATTTTGCTTCCCCTTTCACTCCAGCCTTGTATGTGTTGTAATGATGTAATCGTGCTTCGGTGTACCGTTGTAATTTAGCGGGCAGGTTATTCACGCCGGGCCCCCTGTACTCTCCCAGGCTGTTGTGTTGTTGTGCTAAGGAAAAGCAGGGGATGGTAAACAGAGCCTCTGGGTGGTCCCCTTTCTCTGGACGCAGACTCCCTGGACACACTGTAAAGTCTGCTGACAGGAGAAGAGCTCTTTCTTTTCAACACAACCTGCGTTGCTGCTCTCCTCTCCTTTCTGTTCTGTCGCTTGTTTGTGGCTGCCGGAGTCTA
Source organism: Seriola lalandi dorsalis (assembly GCF_002814215.2). NCBI lineage: Eukaryota > Metazoa > Chordata > Actinopteri > Carangiformes > Carangidae > Seriola > Seriola lalandi. The sequence continues at coordinate 996,510 of NW_019524961.1, read as the reverse complement.
TGGAACTGCCCTCATACATATTGAAGGGGCTTTTGAGGAATCCACCAGTGTGCAGCTTTTTCATCCTCCTCTCCCTATTTAAATTTGAGTGTCAGTCTCTCCCTCTTATTCTCGCTGCATCTGTCTGTATCTCTCTAAAACGTACTTTTCGCATTGCACTATTCAGTTGCTGTTTTTCTCACTCTCTCCCACCTGCCCACTTCGGTGCACCCCCCTCCCCTTCTCACACCACTTAGCTGCAACTTTTTCTCTGCATACATTTTTTTGGCTTTTGTTTTGTAGATTAAAAAAAAAAAAAACTCTGAAAGCCTTCCTACCTTAACTCAAACTCCTCTTTATCTTTTCCCTCTCAATTTCCCTCTCCACTCCAAATGTTTATTTCAGTATATTTCTGTCTTTCTCACTGTCTCCTTGCTCGAAAATTCTACCTCTTATGTATCTTTCAAACCCATTCTGTCCGGTCTCTCGGCTATATTTCTTAGGCTGTCTCTCCCCTGCTCTAAAGTCCCTCCAGTAAATACAGAACTTTTATCTATTTCTGCTTTTCCAATCATACTTGTCCTCACTTCCTCTTTATTATTTGGGTCCATCCTTCCAGCCTCACTCTCATGCCCTGCTTCCCCATCACATCTTTGTGTTTGCATGTTATACCTCATCTGAACATCTTATTACATCTTGTGCCTCTCCACTCTCCTTCTGTCCTTCTTGTTTGTTTCCTGTCTATTTCTATCCTTCTCACTCTCTCGCCGGCCCCCTCGTATTCATTTGGCATCCGTCCCTCCTTCCGCTTCTCCTCTGCACTTGCTTTCGCCTCAAATTTATTTATGTTTACACCCTAAGTCTCTTTTCACCTTTTATTTTAAACCGTCCTCCTTCGTATCCTTCCTCCTCGTTATTAAACTTCCTGTAGATTTGTGTTACACATGTAGATTTTGCACTGCTTCAGACTGAAAGGGATGGATGAGGCGGACTCTTCGTTTCCCCGGAGAGGGCCCTGCCTTGTTCATTTGTTTATCTGCGAGTCACCTTCAATATCTCAGACACCACTTACTAGATTTTGACAGGCTAAGGGGAAATGATGCATCGCACCTCTAAAATTCCAATTTGCCCAAGGGGAAGCAGCCATAATTACAGGTCAGTAAAGGTGCCATGTTTGCTAATTACTGGCCCAAAGGTTTCCATGTGTCTTTATCTGTGAAAAAAGGTTTATTATTGTTGCTTCATGGTATATCCCTCCTTCCCTCTATTTCCTCTGCATCTTTTTACTTTGCATATTGTCCCTCTTAAGTACATCTTTTTTAAGCTCTTCACTCTCATCTCACACGCCTCCTCACTTTTGCTTTCATTCTTGGTCTTACACTCTTGTTATCTAACATTGTGTTTGCATTTCTCCTCAATCCTCCTCCTCCTCATCCGCCTCCTTCTCAGCTGCTCTTTGTCTCTCAGTTTGGCGTGTATGGTGGGTATGCAGGCTTACATATTTGTGTGTCTGTGTGTCTGTGTGTGGGTGCGTCTGAGTGTGTGTGTGTGTGTGTGCTTTCCTAAATGTCTAAGCACAGTGACTGCCTGGCTATCAGCAAGGCCACTCACTAAGATGTCATCTTAATAGTCTTACCTGAGCTCCAACCTTTCAGATAACACACTGATCATTGGATATGGCTACGCATAATCAACCACCTTGTTGTTTACATCTGATAATTAACCACAGCTAATTAAGAGGTGGCACTTACCACTTCATCTCTTTACTTTGCTAGGGTTGCTCACTGATTACCTTTGTTTTGCTTTAAAATTGCTCCACCTAATCATTAACTGTGCTTTCTGTTGCCTCAGGGGAAGTCAAAGAAACATCAGCAAGGCCATGAACAAACTTGTTTTCCACAGGCAAACTACTGTGGGAAGGATGGTTACGCTGTCTTTGTTGAATCTCTATTTCATAAGAGGAGGTAAACCTATGCAATGCTAATTACAGGAAACACTTCCATTGTTTGCAAAGACAGAGCTCATAGGTTCAGGAACAACTCCTGCACAGGAGCTGCATTGACTAACAATAGCAGACACAAACCAAAGGAGGCCAATGTAGTGAGGCTACATCCACACTGATACCTTGTAGTTTTAAAAAGCATCACTTTTGCGACATTTACGAAACTTCTGGAGCAGTGTTGGCCCCGTTTTAGTTTGAAAACTAGAACTTATCAGTCACGACTACCAGCAGTGAATGCAACATGGATAATGAATAACAAGCATTGCTGACCTTGTTGTCTTTGCTTTGTGATATGTGTTTGCAGGTGTTTAGTATGGACAGAGGTGATTTCTGATACGGAGCTAATTCGCTCTTGTGGGTGGAGATCGTTTTCGTTTTAAGATAAAAAAGGTATTTGTGTGGATGTAGCCTGAGACACACACTGGACTGGGCACCTCTGGGCTTTGGGATGTTGTTTGGGGATGGGAACATGATGACATTCTGTCGTTAAACCTCTCATTTGTATTCACAGTGAAGGGCCCACACACCTCCTTTAATGGCCATGTTGGAGAGCAAGAAGGAAGAAAGTTGCAACAAGCCTCGGCAGAAGGCAACTCACTGCATATCTGTTAAGACCTGCTCAGGTTGAGATTAGCTGAAAGAACAGATTATACATGGTCTGAGGACAAGTTAAACACAGTTAAAATCAGGTGTCGGGTTATAAGAACTTCCCCAGACACAAAGTGTAGGTTGATCCTGAACAGACGTAGAGATTTTTATAGTTTTCATAGATTTAAGTGGGAAAAATCCTGTATTTTGATTTCTCTTTTCAGGATCACGGAAAGTGCAACTCCATGACATCATCTAATTACTCTGGTTGAAATGGTTGAAAAAAACAAATTATGGACAGTGAAGTTCCCATGCCTACATGAAACAGTTTTCCCTATCATTTTCCTATATCTCATTTTCATGCCGCAGAACAGGCTCGGTGCAAATTCCGTCAGGATTTGAGGTGAATAGGGATGTGTTTATGTGTGTGCGTGCGTCTGTGTTTGTTTCTATGTGGACGTGCAAGCCAGGAGAGATCCATGCGTGTGTGTTTGTGCATCTGTCTGTCTTTCTGCTGTGAAAAAAACAACATATATCAGGGCTGAGCTGCACTTTTGTTCCACTTCATCTTTCTATTTACTCATTTAGTGTTTCAGGTTGGTATGAAATTAAAGGCCTACTCATTGTGGTTCCTGATAGAGTTATGACATAAACGTCTGCGGCGTGGTGAAAGCTTTTCCACAACAGTTTTTCGATTGCAATGCAAATGACAATTATGTCGGCAGTCCCTCTCATCCTCTTATCTTCCCACCGAGCCAGAAAAAACAATTGGGCTCTAAAAAATTGATCCACCGGGATGAGCACTCTTCATGAATACAAAGCACATTATTTGGGATGACCTGCTTGACACCGAGTAGCACACAATTACCATGTATATGTGCCTCTCTGTGTTTGCACTGTTAGATCTGAAATGGTTTGTCAGTTTAGACAGAATTTTTAAATGCAGATTGCATAAACTGTGAACACTCAAGCCACTGAACACAGAATATATTTTCTGTAATATACAGCGGATTCCACTTGAGTCTGGATCTTCTGCTGCGGAAAGGAAATAACAAAAATAAAGAGTTCATATAAACTGGTTGGCGAAATGGGAGCGTGGGTGCCTCGTAGAGGTGATTATTCAAATATAAGGACAAGAGAGCACAGATTCAGACCTGGGTTAAGGAGGAGATGCAAACCAGATATTAGGAGATGCTTTAATCTGCTTGGAACACCAGATGAGTGGGAATAGCAGCAGTGTGACAAACTGTCAGATAAGCTGATGATGTGCAATCAACAGTCTAGCTGACACTTTCACTATCTTGTGAACCTATCACACCTACTGGGGAAGTCTCAACCTAAAATTTCATGTATTCTTACCTGCTGCAAGAGCGTGACTGATATTGTTTTCACCTTGTGTGTGTGTGTGTGTGTGTGTAGCAAGAACTACCACAGAGGCGGTTTTGAATACTTTGGCAGGTGTTTACATCTGTGGTTGGATTTTGTCAGTGCAATAGCATCACAGCTGTGCAAGATACAGTCACAAAACAGTCACAGGTGTGTAGGTGACATCAAAATAAAGGCCAAATGAAGGTACCCATGAGTCAGTTAATAATGTGGTAATAACTACTAGGTACTCGTACCGTAAAAAACATAACATCTCAAAATGTAAATCTACAAAGGGCCTCATATACTGTAAGGGTGTTCAATTTATTTCACTCTCCTTTCACTGTGGAATAGGATACCTTTCAGATTAAGTCTTACATTGTGATTACATCAGGAGTGTATCCTGCCCTCTCCGCATTCCTTTGCTTCTTTCTTAAATATGAAGTGAGTTTATCTGATCACTTCCCTGAATCCCATCCATGTCCTGAGATGGAGTCAACCCTCCACAACTCTGTGCAATATTAGCTGTTTGAATTCGCTATCGGGAATGGTTTCCCTTCCTCTTACTTACCTTTTGGTTTTTGTTGTTTGCTGTGATACCATTGAAAGCTGCTGTGCTGCAAAGCAGACACAGCAAATAAAGTGCCAGTCAAGCAGAAGCAGGCTTGAAAACCCCCTCTGGCAATGTGGCTCACTGGGCTGAACAAGCAGCTCGCGGTCCAGATTATCCATGTCAATGGAACAGAAAATGAGAATCAGGATTTGCAATGCATCTGACAGCATGGAGGTTATATGCCTCCAGCTGAAGGTACAATCTTTGTATTTGGCTATCAAGGTTTTCTTTACATTTCAACTAAGACTCAATGTTAACTTTAAAAATTTCCATGTTAACATTACAAATGAATACCCTTAGAATAAAGATTTGCATATTGTGATAGGGGTCACTAATGTGCCTGTGCTCACACAAAAGAGTCGTAGAAAACCTGTAAGGTAAAAATACCAACTTCACTGCAAGAAATCACTGTGCAAACACACCAGATGTTGCCCAACCAGTACTCAAGCAAAGGGTGGTGCACTCAAATGATAGATAAGCACTGTGGAGAACAACTTTACAACCAGAGCACACTCAAGGGTGGACAAAAAAGCCTGGAGCAACTGCACAACATAATAACCTTGCAACAAATACAAGAAAATAATGTTTTGCAGCCTTTAATGTCTCATTTACAATGTATCAATGAGCTGTTTAATTAACTCTGCAGGTATTTTTTGTGTGTCTCTCCTCTGGGACTTTCATTTATGGGCAACATAGAAGCAAATATCATCAAAAATTGATCACATGAATGAATGATGATATTATACTATATATTATACTTGTTTATAACCTTCCTGCAAAAATAATACAGGCAATGACGTATTAATGGTTGTAGCTATTCTGAAATTATATTAAGTATAGGCAATTGTAGGCGAGTGGAAGTGTAACATTTTACTATGTTGGGAGATTACCATAGAGTATGATGAGGTTACTGCAACAAACACACATTCAACAGGTGCCTGCGAATATGATATTGCCTTAAATCCTGACATAGAAATCACAGTCAATGTTTTCAAAATGTGATACAGACTCATCCAGACACTGTACTCACAGTACATGCGGAGAAAGCTCGCGTCTCTCGGACAGCCCTCTGATTGGTCTCCTCTGGTGCAGGAGGCGGGGCTCGCGGCTGTGGGCGTTTCACAAAACCAGCCTCCACGCAGCTCAAGCTTTCATTCACCACGGATTTGTCGAGTTAACCTTATCTCTCTGCGGTTTTCATTCCTCTACGAATCTACTTGTTTTTTTTTCTTTTAGAGCGTAAGCGTGCGTAAAGTGCTTCTGTGAGCGTGCAGTCTCCAGGTGCGCGGACCATCTCTTCTCGGTAAACTTTTTTTTTTTTTTTTTTTTGCACAACCTACCTGAGTTGTGTGTCCTCTCTGCACGCCTCCTCTCCACCATGGATTTGGTTTGGGTTGTAGGCTTCGTTGTGAGCGTCTGCGCCTGGTTTGCTTCAGCGGAGCGGCACAGTGTCTACTGGAACAGCACGAACCCAAAGTAAATATCTCTTTTAATTTGTACTCTCTCGATTTTAATTCAGTGCTCTTGAACCCACCCGTTGCGCTCCTTTATTTATCAACGCTTAACCAAGCCTGTTTGGCATCTTAAACATAAACGAACTTTTAACCTAATTGTCGGAGCGGTGCAGATGATAATGATCCATATTCAGATGCATCGGATTGGAACAGTTGCACCTCATGCATATGCAGAGAGCTTGTTGTGATGAATTTGTGATGGAAGTAACTGGCTGCTGTTGTGATGATAATGCAAGATTAGTTAGAGAGAGTCTTTCTCTCCCACTCCCTCCCCCTCCCTCTCTCTCTCTCTCTCTCTCTCTCTGCCTTTCTGTGCTCGGACCTGTTATTATGGTGCTGTTTACCTGTAATACTTTGTCTAACCTGTTCAGATTTAATCCGTTTCGCAATCTGTGTACCTGTGCTGCTGGATTAGTTACATCAGGTTATGTCATCTATTTATGTTTGTGAAGTGAATGAGCTGTTTCACCAGCACAGTCTCTGCAGGGAAGAAAGCTCCTTTTATGTGGGTGAATGTTGGGAGTTTCATGGACAGAGAAGTGCAGGGACCTATGGTCATCTTTTTTTTTTTTTTTTAATGTGGAGGTCAGTTTTTCCGGTTTCATTTGGTGCATCTCCTTCTTTGGACTCTTTATGTGCAGTTTTTTTTCTTACTGAGTTACTTGCTTTGTCAGAAGTCTGTGATTTTGTGTTGTTTTCTGTTATTTCCAGATGCCTTTCATTCAGGAGATTAAATTCTTCAGGGGAGAACTTAAATATGTCCCAAGCAAGGGTTATAATTTTTGTGTTGATTTTTACGGGCCGAGCCACAGCACAACGTGTTGAAATATCTGTTGCAATATCCTCCCCATCTGACACAGAGCCCTAACCTCAGTGTGCAGTGGGAGGTTTCAATATCTCCTAAATCAAGAGATATCACATGGGGTTTACGTGGCTGTCACGGAGACATAGGGGTGTTCATATTTCAAGTGGTAAGACGAGTAATAATGGTGGATGACAGAGACAGAGGAGGTAACTTGAGACCTGCCCAGTGGGTCACGCTGTGGGAGAGAGATGGATTGCTCAGGGAGGAGAAATTGGAGCTGAAATTGTTGGGGTTAGGGGCCGTTCGGCATAAGTGGGGGTCAATTAGAATTATGGTTGATGATGGCTGGGGTGAAATGGCTCGGGGTATGAAAAGGGTTAGGTTTACACACCACAAATGAACTTCTACATGCAACCACCCATAAACACGCCTGCAGACACACACACATGCACACACATGAACGGGCAAGCATAAACAGAGACTCCTGGCAGACAATCACTCAATCACACATCAGGGCGCTCAATCACACCAAATGACGCCATCCGAATCAATCAGTGCTCTTGCTCTCTCTCTCTCTCTCTCTCTCTGGTGAGCAAACACATGTCTGGTCTTGGTTTGAAAGACCCAGATATCTAAATATTCTCTCACAAGCTTACATTCAAACCCCTGTTTCCCTCCTGATCTCCCCTGTGGTTCAAACTACAGCATTTACTGTTCTCAGAAAGGCCATAATTACAGCAGCAAAGCCTTTCACCGAGAATCAGAATGAAGTCAAAGTCCCAGATGGAAAGGCGTTTTTGTTGTGTCCTCAGTGGAACGACAGTAATCATTCCTGTATATATACTGGTAATCCGTCCTTTTGCACTTGCTATTTTTTTCCGGATGACTGTGCTAAATCTCTCCCTTTGGCTACTCTTAATCCTGTATTCGCAGAAAAAGCACAGAGTTTCTGAGATGTTTTTTTTTTTTCTTTTTTCTTTGGTACTTTTCATCATTCCCAGCAATCTGCTCTCGCCTGTGACCCGTTACTTGATACAGTGTGTTGACGTCCATCTTTTCCCTCATGACATGTGTCTTTCCCTCCTTTTTTTGGCCTCAGTTTGTTGTTCCATCCCATTGGCCAGAAAGCTGTCGTTAATCAAATTGATCTCAGATTGATCACTTTGGTCCATGTGGTACAGGCTCATTTCCTTTTTTTTTTCCTCAGTGTGTTTGTCAAGAGATTTAGCAACACACACACACACACACTCATACATATACATACACAGTTTCCCTGCTCACCACTAATTTCAGCATGTGTGCGAGCGCTGCCTTGGGTCCTGCTGATTTCCAAGGTCGTGTCTTGCCTGTACTTTAACGACCGTTTTGTTTCAGCATGAGTGAAATTGTTCCCTGACGACGCGTGTTTCAGGACTTTCTGACCTTTTTACTCGCCAGTGTCTTTCTAACCTTTTTGTGCTGTGATAAGAAACAGATTCATCACCAGCGCAGGTTTCTGATTCCCAGAAAGAGGCTGACCAGTGTGTCCAGTCAGCTTGGGTAGTGTCTGTGCCGAGGATCACTCACACGTACGGCATCACCAGATCGCAGTGACTCACACGCTCTCGTACACATTAACCCAGTCATCCGCACACACTCATGCACATGTGCCACACAGTTGTGATTGATGTCGACATGGTCCCAGGAGCCCTGTGGACTCCAAAACTCCAGTGTGAGGCAATAATCTGCTCTTACACGGCTTGCCCCCCACCCACCCC
>NW_019524961.1:975330-987867 GCF_002814215.2 Seriola lalandi dorsalis | reverse complement strand
CTCCTCTTCCTCCTCCACCTCCACCACCTCCTCCTCCTCCTCTGCTTTGTACCTGTCTCTCCCTCTCTCCAGCACCTCCCTCCCCCTCTTCTTGGCCAGGTTCCCTTTTCAACTTGGTTCTGTGGTCTCCAGTTTTGTGAATCTGTTAACTGTTTCATGGCTCGCTCACACACTCATCTGTTTGATCCACCGTTTATTTTAACATCATCATCATCATCATCATCATCATCATCACCTTTTCTGTAATCATTGTCACATTTTTCAGCTAATCTGCTCTAACTCTGAAGTCTTTGCTTTGCTATGCCTTTCTAATGAGCTCTTTGATTTTGGTAATAGGGCAACATTTGCTTCCAGATTGTTTCAGTTTACCGTTGCTGGCTCAGTGGTTTCATTTAATTGAAGAGGCTTTTTTTTTTTTTTGCTGCACTGGCTCAAATGAGGGAGTTATTTAAGGTATGTTTCACCCACATGAAGGATTTTTCTTGGTATTGATTCAATCAGTATGGGTGTTTTTTTGTGAAGCTTCCCATACAAATTGGGGAAGGGTCTTCACAGTGAGCCACAGAAAGAGAATAGTAACTGGTGTGACTGATTGCGGGTCAGAGTTGACTATGTGATGAAGTGGCACGGCCTCTATCAGTCTGTCAGTCATTCTGTCACGGCGGCAGTCCCTGAATACTGGCTGCCACTCAGGCCGGCCCCTCTTCACATGGCCGTGGCTCTGCCTCTGGGAAAACTTCTTCCCCCTCCTGTCTTTTCTGTCCCTTTCGCTCCTTCACCAGCTTTTATCTCAACTTTACAAGCTGTCCCTTTTCAGTCTATTATTTCCTCACCTCCAACTCTGGCTCTCGGAGAAGGGGGGAAGGAGGGAAGCATGCTAAGAGGTGTGGAATTTTTTTATCGTTCTTGGCACCCATGGCGATCCGTCACAAGGCACTTTGCCCTTTCCTTCATGCTTTTTTTTTCTCTCTCTCTCTCAGTCCTTTCCCTTAAAGCTTCCTTCTTCTACCTCCTTATGAAAGGCCACTCTAGTCTTCCCACCGAACCTGTTTCTTTTTCTTCGCTTCTTCCTGGTCTTTTCACTTGTCTGTCCATGTGTTCTTCTCCCCTCTTGAGTGTCTTGCTGCAGCGGTGGAAGTGGTCGAGCCAGTCTGAGAACTCGGGCCGTGAAAGGGGAGGAATTGAATTAAGAAAAAAAAACAAACGTATGTAGGTTGGAGCGTCTGTTTGCCTTCCACGTATGTTCGCGAGTGCGTGTTTGAGAGATGAAAGATAAGACTGGGCAGTCACATCGGCGGGTGTGATTAGTTGGGTGCAATAGATAAGAGATTTCTGTGATTTCCAAGTAATCTGAACCGAAGCTACTTTCCTCGAGAAACATCCTGGTTTCCCACTTCACTTCCTAATCCAGCCTTTGCTTTAAACCCACCGCACTCCCTTCCCCCTCCTTTGGGTCAGTATTCTCTCCGGTAAATTCCTGAGTCTGTTTCCATCTTTGTCTCACTTCATCTGTCCCGCCACCCTTAATCTAGTCTTGTAATCTGTCTGGTGAATTCAATCTGGGGAAAATACTCTGAGAGATTGTCAAACGGATGGTAATCGCCTCATATAGGCTCAATGATCATTGAAGTTTGTTAACGTCTCCTGTCTTTCTTACGTCTGTAAAATAAGACTTTACCTCAGTAACCATATTGATGAACCTGATTCTCTTCCTGTTCAATATTCCTGCTTGTTGTTGCAGTGTGGGGAGGCAGGGGACTTGTTTTTATTGACCGCACTCGATAGTGACTCAGGCCAAAGAACCTGAACTTCCCAAAGGCGTGCTGTTGGTGTTACCAAAGTCTGCACACACTGTCTGCTGTGTGTTTTTCTGTGAAGTGCTGCACTTCCTGGCCACGTCTTTTCCCGGGAAAACTGCGTATCCTGTCTGCACAATAAACAATACAGTTCTCACACACCAACACACGCAAGACCATAAAAGTCTGTACTCATGGGTTGATTGGATTTCCCAGGCCTCGTGTGAGAAATGAATATGTTTGAACTGTGAGAATAAGTAGATTAGAAGTGATTAATAGTGATTAGTTGTTTTTATGAGGGATGTGCTCAACTGTCGAGCCTCCAGGACAATTTGGGATCCGCCTGCCATTCTGTCAGATCTCTCTCTGCCTCTATTTGGGATTGTCCTCTGATCAGTGTCACCCCGGTCAATCCCGCCGCTTCTCTGTCCCCTGTCCATCGCCAGACCTCTTCCTTATCTACGCAGCAGACTTCCCCTGCACCTTCCCACTCCGCTCCTCCTTCTGTGCGGCGCTTCAATCCCACACAAAAATCGCAGCGGAACAAAAAGCTCCATTAGTACACAGATTTATGATTACGAGTAGAGCCTACACTTTCTTTTGTGGTTTGTGTGAGGAAGAGATAGAGAGTGTGTGTGTGTGTGTGTGTGTGTGTGTGTGTGTGTGTGTGTGTGTGTGTGTGTGTGTGTGCGTCCTCCAGACTTGTTTGTCAAGTCTTGGTGACATTCAGTGAACCAACAGTGTATGTCTATGTGTTTGGGTGAGGAAGAATTAGCTCGCAAGAGTCAGATATTATCTCTGAAAATGAACCATTGTGTTTGTTTTGTTGTTTAAATAATGTTCATTGTGTAACTTTTGTTTTTCTCTTGACTTTTTTTTTTTATTCTGTTTGTTGAAAGTCTAGATTCAGTGTGTAAACATGTCCCCACAGCTAATACTGCTACCCCCTAGAGGTCAGTCGTATTACTACCATTTTTTACTACAGGATACCTGTAAGCAACAGCTGCTGCCGCTACTGCATTTAGAAATCAAAAAACTGTGGCCTGTATCCACACATAGGACATTCCCCATGGGTTTCATTAAGATAGAAGCTCAGACTATGTTTGCTGAAAAGTAAAACACAGAGCACTAAAGCAAAATCCAGCAAAATTGATTTTCTTGCGCAGGTATTTGCCTCCTGAGAAATGTGATGTCGGTGGTGACCTTTCTGCTCTGGCCCTTACAAGATACAAATGGCCCAGGGGACGGTGTGAGACAGTTGGAAAGAGCATATGTATTCATCTAAGCCTCCTTAGTGCGGCGGAATCAGCCAATTATTTCTCTGCTGGATTTAAAGCTTTGTCATTTCGCTGTGTGGCCAAAGGAGCTCGGTGAGTTCAGCCAGGAACGCCGGCAGAATGACCAATGATCCGGACGGACAAAGGTTGAATGGCGAACGGGAGAAAGCTGATTGAGATGGATGACAAAAAGTCACACGATGCAAAGAACGAAAGCTGGAATATTATGTTAAAAAGGGAGGAGCTGAAAGAGTTGGAGCATATTTGTTTCTATGGCGACCCCAGTATACCCACGCTGCATTGTGCTTGGCTTTGCAAACGGTGGGTCAGAAAGTTGCATGTTTGGAATACCACCAGGACAGGTTGTGATTGGTTCAGCAAGTCTGGGTTTGGAGGGGGGAGGGGGGGACAAAGTTGACATGAGGATCTGGTTTGCTTATTGAGTGATGAAAGACGGACAGAGAGTGGGAGGGCACGGCTGACACTGATGGATGAATAGATAGACAGATGAAACAAAAAGACTTTTAAGTCATAACATTAAACAGTCACACTTAACTACCTCGTGGAGTCACATACTGTAGCTTTCACACATATATCTTGAAAGAAACCGCTCCCTTATGTCTTTCATTATACTGTTAACACCTCTCACTTTTCCCTCTGGAACAATGGACACACTTACACACACACACACACACACACACACACACACACACACACACACACACACACACACACACACACACATAGTCAGTGTGGCTCTTTTTCAACTCCAAAACTCCAGTGTAAAGGAGTAATACCCCTTCTATATGTGAGAACAATAGAGAATAAAAAAAAAGCCCCACCCTGCCTGTCTCACCCCTTGCTCTGTACCCAGGGCCTCGGCCCCTGCTCTGGGCCTCGCTGTCCACTCTAAGCCCCTGTATTAAGCAGGGTCTGGTGCTGATGAATAGAACCCAGTTCAGCCTCTGCTGAACTCAATAATCCAGGCTTGGACGAGCCGATTAGGTGGTCCCTACATTCCGGTTCACTCATCTGTGACGTAGGCCAGTCCCCTTTTGGGTCACACCAGTGGCGTGTGTGAAACCCGGGAGGAAAATAACCATGTTCATGTGCTGCATTGGGCCTCTGAGAGACAGGTTAAGTAGACTAGAGCTCCTGTTTTTAGTTGCAGTGGTCAGATAGGTGGAGTTTGTCTTGCAACACCATTTTTAGACTTTAAAACAGATCTTTAAACAGAGTGATGCATAGCATCCAACTATAGAATTTAAAGCGCATAAGGCAGCTTCTTACTGGCTGCCGGTGTGTAAAATTCTCCGGTGCTGACTTGGCGATTGTCCGACCTTTGATCCACATCGCAGCCTCTTCGCCTCTGAGCTCCGGAATTCCACAGGGCGATAGAGTGCAGAGATGAGAGGGTGATGGGTGGATGAAAGGAGGGGGTAGAGGTGCAGAAGAAAGCAAAACGCTGGCCAGAGAGATTAAAGAAGAGAGATTAGACTGTTGCTCCTGAAGAGGCTCCAATAAATCAGGAATTCCTTCTTAGGAGAGAGGGAAGAGTAGCCGGGAACAGTCTGTAGTCTATTTTTCACCGAAGTCACTCTCTCTCTCTCTCTCACTCTCACACACACACACACACACACACACACACACACACACACACACACACACACACACACACACACACACTTGACCACTTGATATTCCCTCACTGCTATCATCATCATTCATTATTGGCATTCATTATCTACCTTATCACAGCTGAAACACACTCCCAGATTCCTCTGAGCTCTGCAGACGCAACACACGCAGACTCCAACACAAACAATCCCAGATTTAAATACCTCAGGCTGAGACAGACACGCATGCACACAATCCTCGCTGCATGTCTGCCATAGCTCCACAAATCATCCTTAACTAGAGAATACAACAACTCCTCCATGCTGCTGCTTCTGCTGAGGCTCCAAGTGTCGCCGTCATTAAAAGAGAGCATCCTAGGATAAACAATGGGAATAAATCAGCCTATTGACACACAGAGGGAAACAGTCAGCAAGAGGGAAATAACAAGGGACACACACTGGGGGAGACAGAGGAAAGGGGATTTTGTCTGCTGAAGTGAAGGTGGCATGATTTGACTTTGCTAGCTAAACCTTTTCACACAGAGGCCGGAGCTCTCTTTGAAGTGCGTTACTCCGATCAGTTAATTAAGCTGATGATGTGGAACGTTTCAATGCCGAGGCGTTAGAGGGGAACAAAAGGCAGCAGGATAATTAAAACTATTTGCCATTAATAAAAGGCGCTAGCCAGCCTCCCCGGGTGCGTATTCAGCCGCTGTCCTCTCTGCTAAGTGAGGTATTCCATCAGCACGGCACATTGTGAATAGAGACACTGTATGAAACAGTGGCATTGATAAAGCAACTGTAGCGCTCACACAGAAACACTTACTGAGAGAAACTTCAAAAGCCATTCCCAACTCAAGCCCTTTGACCCCCCCCCCCTCCCCTCCCACTCCTATTCATACCCTCTGCCCCCCCCAAACTCTCAGCCTAAAGGGGCTGGGAAGTGGGGAGCACGAGGGCATAATTACCCCCCTCCGGGGCAACTTTAATACCCTTTTTTGTGTTTTAATTGTACCCCCCTTCGACCCCCTTTTGATGAACACATTGGGACCATACCACAACCAGTTTGTAATCAGGGCTCGGGGTGAGGGTGGGAGTGGGTGCAGGGAGTTTGTTTGTGTGTGTGTTTTCAGTGTTTGCGAGGGGATGATAACTCTGTCAGGCAAAAGCAGACAACAGTGTTTGTTCAATAGTGTTATCGATTCGACTGGAATTGAAAGTGGCAGGGGGAAAAAACACTTTAGCGCCAATCTGGTAAACAGAGCGTGGCAGGCAAACTGCAGATAAGCATTAAGCTGTCTGGACCATGGCAAAATGATAATTATTGCTCTCTACCCCCTAAAAGTTGGCTGGAGCACACTATTATCAGCACAGTTAGATGGAAGTTTCATCAGTATACTAAAAAGGTGCTTGTTTTCCAACGGCCCCGTGTTGCTGTTGTAATGGTGTTGCCTTCCGGCTAATCTGGTCATCAGTATTGAGGGAATGCAGTCAGGCGGAGAGGGGGAAAGAGATGGGGGGTGGGGGTGGCGGTAGGCGGGTGTGTGGGGTGGGGTGGAGGGCAGGAGTCAGGGCCCAGGGTTTGGAGCCACAGCGTCTGTCCTTTTTACCAGGGGGTACCAGGGAGACCCCTGGCAACAAACAACAACACCAGCTAACGAGTGTCGGGGGCCCGTGCCTGTGCACTTTGATCGTTAGTCACACATATGGACCGTGTCACACAAAGTCAAACTCAACAAATGCTACTTGTTACATTTTAGGAGGTTTAATGAGAAAACACCAGTTTTTTCAAAGACAAATCCACTTGAGGAAAGAAATGCCCTCAGTGGCTTTTTTCTTACTGAAGGTGTCAGTTTAGCACTCAGTAGGCTTTTTATTTCAGAACTAACAACTCTGTGAGATCTGTAGATCTGATTAAATAGCAGCCGGTAACTTAGCTCAACACTCACTGGCTGCCTCTTCTTTGAGCTGCTGAAAGTCTGCCGAACCATGCATGTATTCATTGCAAAAGCAACAAAACCCTATATTAGACACACATTCTCCCTGTGTGTTGTGAAAATATTTGAGTCTGTTGAATTTCATCCATTCTCAGGGAACCCCTGGTGATCTTGAACAGTAGGAGACGGTAAACTGATAGGCATCGCCTGGGAGCTCAGTACCAAGGGAGGAGGTGTGTGTGTGTCTGTGTGTGCGTGTCTGTGTGTGCGTGTGTGTGTGTGTGTGTGTGTGTGTGTGTGTGTGTGTGTGTGTGTGTGTGTGTGTGGGTTCGGTGGGTGCAAATAGTAGGTAGCTACTGCTTTGGGTTGTTGATAGATGGGAATAACTGGGAAGTGTGTGTGAGTTTGTGTGTGTTGCCAGCGGCCAGCTACCGCTCCAGGCCGGTGATAGATGGCTTTGGCTGAGAAGAGAGCATTAGCTGTGAGCCGCCCCTGGAGCAGTCACTCAGTCAGGGGGAAGGGGACAAAGCTGTAATGCTTTTAGTGACGATTCCCTGGAGATAAACTCATAATATCTTTGAAAGAAAATCCAGAAGGGGGAAGGAATTATGGACAGTTGGGATGAGGCCAATTTACTCCGCCTCAGGGTTTGCTAAACTGTTTTTTAGATTGGCTAAACTTTGTCTCTGCACTGTGTATAAACAGGCTGAAATGCCAAAATGTTTTCCCTGAGTGCTCTTTGACCCAGGCCTGAGAGGAGAGGGAGGACATTTGGTTTACTTAAATACCATCGTAAAGAGGGTGGAGAGGGTGGAGGAGTGAAGGGAGGGATGCGGGGAGGAATGGAGGGGAGGCAGACAGTCTGACTGTGTCTCTCTGTGTTTGTAATGAGAGGGAGTGTGGTGGGAGACAGTTACAGGCCGTCACCAGACTCATGTTGTATTCGTCTGCTTGTCTCCCTAACCCTAATGTATGGGCTAAAACATATACGACCTTTATTTTTAACCATGACCCAATCTCAAGTAAACTCAGGTGCGTTTTCGCATTTGTCATTATGCATTCTGTTTGTGCGTGTGCGTGCGTGCGTGTGTGTAGCCCTGCAGATGTCGATACCCATCTCCTGTCTTGACGGGCTAACTGACTGCTAATGTTTCTCTGTAAACATCATTCAACTCCTGTGGGACATGGGATCAATGTGCACTCAGTGCTAACTCTGAACACAGCAGCAAGCAGCAGCAGCTACACTGGCCTCACGTTCATCCATATTTATGCGCATGTTCTTTGCAGATCACTCTTCCCCTTATTGCGTTTTCCCTCTTCATTCCACCCCAATACACACATACATCCTCACACACAAACACTCACTCTTTCCTGCTCTCTATCTCTCATTCCCAGGCCGCTAAGTCTTTCCTCTGATTTCCCTGTTGTACACTGGCGTGTAGCCGATCAATATATAATCACAGGTTTTGAGGCTTATATTTATTACCGCTCTGTTGCTATAA
Organism: Seriola lalandi dorsalis; assembly: GCF_002814215.2. Taxonomy (NCBI): domain Eukaryota; kingdom Metazoa; phylum Chordata; class Actinopteri; order Carangiformes; family Carangidae; genus Seriola; species Seriola lalandi. Next base: position 979,739 of record NW_019524961.1, on the reverse strand, counting down.
CCACGGTTATCAGTCTCCTGCCACTTGCGTAACTGTTCTCCTCTGCCTCCTTTCCCGCAGGTTTCTATGGGACGACTATGCTGTAGAGGTGAAGCTCAATGACTACCTGGACATCGTCTGCCCCCATTACCCGGAGGGTGAGGTGCCATTGCTGGATGCTGAGCGATACGTGCTCTACATGGTGGAGCGCGAGGACTACGAATCCTGCAAGCCCCAATCATACGACCAGATGCGTTGGGAGTGTGGCCATCCGTTTGCCCCTCACGCCCCTGAGAAGTTCTCTGAAAAGTTCCAGCGGTTTACTCCATTTACTCTAGGAAAGGAGTTTCGTCAAGGAGAAAGCTACTATTATATCTGTAAGTGTCACTTTAGCTTTCTCACAGATTTGTCACTGTGTTTGCCAGATTTGTCAGAGTTTACATCTATAATAGCAGGTCTGCGCTAATGTCAACTCACTAACGTGTCAGAATGTGCGATGTCAATGTGCTAATGTTTGAACGGTGATTGAATGGATCACCAACGACAGTCCATCCAAGAGTTATCAACACATTACACTCAAAACCTCATCATAGAGGCAAAAGAGGCCCGTGCCACTGGCATGGCTAAAAATCTCTGCCCTCATAAGGAAGTCTGACGAAGGCAAAGCTCTATGGTCTTTTTGTATGTTTGTGTACTAGCTGTGATATGCTGGGGTTTGGTGGCCAGCGCCGTGAAGCTTTGCATGGACGTGAACTGGGGTGTCAGCTCAGTTTGCCAAGTTTATACAATATACTTCCCTGCTAGAATGTGACCACAAAGAGCAAGCAATGTTGTCACCCTGACCATGGCTGTAATTAGCTAAACGGCAGGACAAGACACACTCTGCCTGGTCACAGATGGCTTCCTAAAGCTTTGTCCCTGCGTCTGTCTGCTGCCAAGCGCGTGCGTGTGTGTTTGTGTGTGTTTGTTTGTGTTAAGGTAGATTAAGGGGCCAGAGGAGGATAAGTGCATTAGTTAGGATGTTGACGCCTGTGTTGTTTCTTCCCTGTTCCCTGCAGCCAAACCTTTGCACCACCATGGACAGGAATGCCTCAGGCTCAGGGTGGACGTCGTGGCCGCTGATGGTAAGTTTAACCGCCCTCCTGGATGTAAGGAGAGCAGCGTAATCACCTTTAATCGTCGTGGTAGCCTATTGCAAGACCCAGCAGAGAAATTGATGGGATTTTTCTTTTCCTTCAGGCTCTCAAGAGGCCAGAGTGGCTAAAGGAGGCACAGGCGGGGCTGGAGTTGGAGCCGGGGGTGGGGCTCACAACCCATCCAACAGACTGCCAGCAGGTATGTTGACCAACCCTGCGTCCTTTCTAATTATCCCTGACCTTAAAACAGTCCAGGTACACTCAGGATTACATTGGGGTGTAAATATGTGGTAGTAATGTGTCCTCTTTATCTCCCATCTTCAAGCAGATGACCCAGTGGTAATCCTGCCAGACGTCCAGAAGAGTGTACGGACAAACTCCGCAGTGGCAGCTACATCCCTCTCAATCCTCTCATTGCTAGTCCCATTTTCATTACTGCTGTTGTTGCACTGAGAGCACATGAAAGGACTGCTGTTGGCAGACTTTTTTTTTTCAGGGACTACAATGAAGATAGTCTGTGGGGATGAGACCACTGACTCAAAAAGACATGCCCAGTGCTGGCCACAGGGAGAGAGTTTTGAAGCTTGCAAAGTACGGATGGACTCACTTGCACAACATGTGCTGAGTAATTCAGAGCATTTGAGGCGAAGTATGTGTGCTTCGTCTTATTTTTCAAAAGGTGACGGTATTTTTTCTTGGAAAGACCAAGCTCTCCTTGAAATGTATTTTCGGGGGCTCTCTCCAAAGCACATTGGATGATAATCCTCGAAGAAAAATATGAAGAAGCGGAAGAAAAAGTGGCCGAAGAACAATCAAAAGCAAAGACACCAACTCTGTTTAGAATTATATAGATATAAATTTAGATGGGAATAAATCCGCATGGAAAAATAATCTCTTACCTTTTGAGCCAAAGATCAGTCATCTCTCCAACCTGTACACTATTCCACCCTTGAGTATTGTGTACTATTTGTTGTATTGTTATCGTAATGGTATTGAGTGGCATTGATGTCCCAAGTGATTACTTTCTCTAAATGTAGCATTGACAAACACGGGGGCTGTTCTCATCACAACCATTCCTTTGCAAACTCCACCATGTGCTTATATACTGTAGCATTAATACTGCACAGTACAGACACACTAACACGCACTCCACATCAGTGTTACACGCAGACACACACACTGACATCGGGCAGTGAAACACATGAAAACACATACTACATTGAACTGTGTTACTTGTACATTCTGTGAAGATAATTTATAACATTTGCAGCTCAGATGTTTTACTGTATATAACCATGTGATTATGAAAGGAAACGTTGACTGTTGGCAACAGGGGGGGGGGCTTTTTCTCTCTCCCTCTCTCCAGGTAGAGTTAGTACTTGTGTGAAAGGAAAAATGTGTGTATTGAAGTGAGAGTAAGAGAATGCACGTGAGCTAGGGAACGATTGATTGAAAGCGTGATGGGACAAAATGTTTTTCTGCCAAAAGCAAACACTGAGATGTTGTGTGTATTGCAGAGAGGCGGGACTTCTCTGTTTGTTGGATCTTGCCCCTGTATTGGTTAAACTGTCTGACATGAAGAGCTGGTATCACGTCTTTTTTTTTTTTTTTTTTTTTTTTTTTTTTTTTTTTTTAACAGCAGGATCCACCCCCTGTGTATCATGGTGCTTTCCTTCATGTTCCCAACCCCAGGCAGAAAACATGCAAAAAAAAAAAAAAAACTAAAATAACATCTAAACACAAAGTGAAGTAATCAGTTATTTAGACTTTCAGAATAATCATCACAGTTCTGGATTTTTTGAAAATGTTGTTATAGTCACCCGTTCACAACAGACAAGACACAGCATCAAAGCGAGTTGCCAAGCACATCTTCACCTGACAGGCTGGCTTGATCAACAAAGCACAACCGTGTACGACTACCATTGAAGTCAGTCTTTTTTTTAATCTGAATTCTTGTTACCTAATTTTGTACATGTGTAAGTAAGAGAAGTGTATAATATGTATATATATGTATAGAAGATTATATAAAAGACCTGTTTGATAAATATGCTAAATGTGAACATTTCATGTGAAATAAAAAAACGATATTTTTGGAAAACCAGAACAGCTCTCTTGTGATTACTTTTAGCTAATCACGTTATGGCTACCATGAGTCTAGGCATAGTGACATTAGTAGCAGGTCCATCGAAGGGAGGTATTAAAATGCCCCTTCTTTTTTTGTATCTCTGTGAGCAGTGTACGTTTTCTAGGTGGTTTCCTGTATTGTGTCGGCTGTCCTGAAGTAATTTGTGTGTAGGCATATTGATCTGATGTGTCAGAGGGTTTGGATCAGATTCAGACACACTCCGGCATGAACAAACTAACGTTCAAATGCAGCTTTCAACCAACAGCAACACTTTAAAAGTGAGCTACTGTCATGAGTGAAAGGCATAAAATGTTCAACAGACATGGTTCCAAAAGAATTGCTTGTAATGACTGGTGATCCTCTGACTTTCCCCTTGGCTCCACCATGGGACCGGATATTGTAGTGTTGAGTGAACCGTCTCAACAACTATTAGACGGATTGAAATCCAGCCAATAGATCTTCCTCAGGATGAACTGTAATAACACTGGTGATCATTTAACTTTTCATCTAGTGCCATCATCAGGTCATAATGTTAACTTGTCTAATATTTTAATAATACATTACCATCAGCCCCAGCAGTGCTTTGCGTTTAGTATTAATTAGCAAGTGTTAGCATGCTAACACAAGATGATGATCATGGTACACCTGCTGAACTTCAGCATGGTAGCGCTGCCACTGTGAGTATGTTGCCATGCTAGCTTTAGCATTTAGCTCAAAGTACAATACAACTAGCAACCAATGCTGTGGTTTCTTAGTCTTGATTATATGTGTTTTTGGATAAATGCCTTCAACACAGTCCAATAATCCACTTTCCCAGCACCATTCTCCTCTTAAATGAAATATCTTTTTTTTCCTTGGACCTATGGTGATCCTGGTGTTAAAAAGTTTTCAGGAAACCCAACCCATTTCTCCTTTTGTTTAACAACGGGAAGATTCCCACAGAGGAGTCAGTAACACAGATAATGGCCTCACAAACACTAATGTGACAGGAGTTTAACCGAATCAAGGTCAAGGTGGCCAGAGCCAGGAAAAGACTACAATGCAGAGATAAAGGGGAAACAAGGAGAGGGCAATGTTTATTATCACCATGAGGGTTGCCTTTTGGCATGAAGACTAAGTACACAGGTGTGATGCCTGTACTGTCTTCACACCCCCAACCACCCCCCCCC
>NW_019524961.1:970961-975310 GCF_002814215.2 Seriola lalandi dorsalis | reverse complement strand
CCCCACCCCCCAAACACTCACAAACACACACCTCCTTATATGATTCTTTGCTCATCTGCAAGTTGCCTGACGAGCCATTGTTCTCATCTCTCCTTCTCTTGCCTCTCCCTTCCCAGGGGAGCTTTATGGCCGTGACAGTAAAAACAGCTGTCACACCAAAATCTGGTGCCACAGGGATGGCCATAAATTAGAAATGGCAGACGGGCCCCTTAACCGTCCAACCCTAAGAAGAAGTTCCACTGAGTAGTAGCTCGTCAAGGGGAGACAATTCTTTTTATTTACTTGCTTGTTCTGTGTACCAGCTTGAGTAAATGTGAGAGCAAGTGTGAAACCTTTAACGCTGCAGTAAATGTTAAGGGCAGTCAGGAGATAACAGGAGCAAACACGGAGCATGGAAATCGAGAACATCCTCAGGACAAAATATTTGCAGGCTTAAGAGAGGGAAAAAGATTTAAAATGTCTGCATAAGATTTGAAAGCCTTATTTCATAGCTGGGAAAGAGAGCATGAATCAAAATCTGTGCATGTTGAGATGATTGTTGAGGATGAACAATGCCTTGAGCACAGAATTCAATACAGTGTGTATTAAATCTAGCTTCAGTTTGTGCCTCTCATGTGTAGCTATTACTTTTGAGTCACAGCATTCAATCTTTGAAAAACCCAGACGATTGATTTACAACACCCACTGCTTCTTTGACGCGGTCTAACCATCTGGAGGAAAAGAACATTTCATCTGCAGCATGATACAAAAGAATTCTAACCAATTTCCAGAGTTGTGACTATATTTTCTATCCAGGTAGCTGGAAATGGCATATCTCCTTACTCGTTTTGTATAAATACAGAAAAACCCATTATTACCTCCAACAAGGAAGTTATGTTTTCACCTGTTTCTCAACAGGAATACGCAAAAATTACTGAACTGATTTGCACCAAACTTGGTGGATAGATGGGGCATGGGCCAGATAAGAATCCATTAAATTTTGGTGTGAATGCAGTCAAAGGGGCGCTCCAGGAATTTTAACATACAAGATAGGGCATTTTTTAAAATTTTCGCATTGTGTGGCCTTGGCGGAGAAATGTTCTCTAATGAGTGACATTGTAGTTGTGTATTAAAATTGAAAAAAAAAATACATGATGTTAATTTTAATTTTCTATTTAGACAAATATAACTGATAATAACATTTTTCACATTTTCTTTTTATTAATTCAGTTTATTAATTCAGTTCATTTTATCAAAGGAAATGGAAATACCATCAGAACAGCAGTGAGTGTTGTTCAAGGACCATGTTAGTTTTCACACAGAGATCACAGAGCATTTATTTTTCTGAAAAATGAATTCTTATCTATGTGACTCAAAGGCGATGTCAGTACATGAGAGACACAAACCAGGACTTTATTAAATCAAACATTTCCCAACAAGCAGAAAAACAAGGCAATAAATTTATCAATTTATCAATCGTCAGCGTTTAACAAAGCGAGAGCTGAGCCAACCGTGTGTGACACTAAAAACTGGGAGGAGGCCATGAGACACAGCAAGAAAGATCTACAATTCAGAGTAGGTTTGGCATGGGCAGCTGGTCTATCTCCACATCTCTGGACTGAGTCAGGCATCACTATCAGCAGGACACATGATGACCAGTCTCTGTCTGCCTGCTAGCGTATGTTATACTCAGAAGAGCCAGGAGTATCTGCCTTACCGGGCCTCTGGGAGGTTATCTAATGTTATTGTAGCTATTTGTAGCATTTATAAGCTTCCATGCTGCCCTAGAATAGGAACCCGGTGTCCTGTAAGTATCAAAGCAGCTGTTTATGAGCAGCAAAAAAACAATAGGCTGACCCATGAGTGACTTCTTACCCTCGTTCATATCATTTTTATGCAGTAATGATGCACTGCATGTTCGGATTAAATGTTATTTTAATGTAGCAGCATGTTTGGAAGCCTCTTTATTCCCTCGTCTGCCTCAGTGCCTGTTAAAGCTTTAGATGACAGCAGGTTCAGCCAGGGCAAATGGGAAGGAAACACCTTGGTTATACAGGATAAGATGGAACCTCTGGGCCAGTCAGGGCGCATTTTGGTCCGCTGCCATCACTAGCGGTCTGGGTGTGGTCTTCCCTTCCCGAAAAAAGTCTTTTCACACACTTTTGGCCGTCGCCACTGCCAGGGTCATCTGTCTTGCTCCAGCTCATGCTTTGGTTTCCTGTGTCACTTAGTCACTCGAACTTTTTTTTATTCATTCTCACTTCCACACTTCTTTTGTTCTGCTCCTTCTCTTCATTCACTCTCTCTGTATCTATCTCCTGTTTTGATTCGTGCTCATGTCACTCTCTCAAGCTGTCATTGCTGTTCACCCTTTCTTTATCTGTATCAAATCTCCATCTCTGTCAGCTCTGGACCTCGATTACGAACTCCATCTGTCTTTCTGTCCATCTCTAGTTGGGTTTGAGGTTTTGCTGTGAAATGTGTGGGTGGGGAAAAAAAGTCATTTCTGTGCAGAAAAATGATAACCTATCATTTTACAGTCTTGGTTCACAGCCTGTCGAGATGGATTTGCTCCCAGCAGTGTCACTGAGTGTCTCTAGAAATGTTTTTTTTTAGTGTCTCGAGGTCTCAGTGGGGCCATGCTGCGGGCACAACCCCGTGGCCTGCCCCACTCACTGTCTAAATCCCCATTAGGTTTCCTCTCGTTTTTCGGCTCCTCTACCAATTCAGCCGACGCCTCCCACCTTGCCACTTTGGAGCAGGAAGTAAAGAACATTCTGTGCACGTTTATCATCTTTCTCAGCCTCCCTCTCTGTCAAAACCCCCTCTCTTGCTTAAGACAGGCAGAGCAATTATGAAATGCTGGGAAGTGGCTCTTAACCCCCAAACAGAATAGAGGCACAAAACTGCGGCCAGAGGATTGTGAAGTTACCACTTAGACATCTTAAATCGTTGAGAGATTTAAGATTACCTTGATACATGATGAACAGAATTTATGTGATACATGAACGAATACATTTTATTTAAATTTCAATTAATTTAGATAATTCAGCGCAATATGATTAACATGAAAAACAACTGAACCTCAGCTTTGTTTTTGTATTATTTCAAGTAAGATCTAGGTCAGCTTTTATCTTAAAGTGATCTGCTACCGTCAAAAATATATAAAGCTGTGAATGAATAAAATGTAAATAAATAAATAAAGGGCATAGGTTTGCATATGGACAGTAGGGACATGTCCCTACCAATATTTTGGGAGGACAGAATTGTCCCTACCAATATTTGAGTGAACTTGTTCTCACAATGTTCCTCCCGCAGTTCAAAGACATGCACATTAGGTAAATTGCAGACTCTAATGTATTACTATACTATGACCTTTTTGTGCCTTACTATACTGTGAATTTTTTATGCCTTAATATACTATGACCTTTTAATAAATTACTATTCTATCACTTTTCATGCTTTTCCATACCATGACCTCCTATACTATGACCTTATGACTTACTATACTGTGACCTTTTAATGCCTTACTATACTATGACTTTTTATGTTTTACTATACTATAACGTTATGCCTTACTACACTATGTCCTTTTTTTGCCTTACTATACTATGGCTTTATGCCTTACTATACTATGTCTTTTTTCTGCCGTACTATACTATGACATTTTTATGCCTTACTGAACTATGACTTTTTATGCCTTACTATACTATGACATTTTTATGTCTTACTATATTATAACCTTCTAATGCCTTACTATACTATGACATTTTTATGCCTTACTATACTATAACCTTTTAATACCTAACTATATTATGACTTTTTATGCTTTACCATACTATGATGTTTTTATGCCTTATTATACTATGACTTTTTTTTGCCTTACTATACTATGACTTTTTATTAATTTACTATACTATGACATTTTTATGCCTTACTATAATATGACTTTTTAAGCCTTACTATATTATGACATTTTTATGCCTTACTATAGTATAACCTTCTAATGCCTTACTATACTATGACATTTGTATGCCTTACTATATTATAAGCTTTTAATACCTAACTATATTATGACTTTTTATGCTTTAACATACTATGACGTTTTTATGCCTTACAATACTATGACTTTTTTTTGCCTTACTATACTATGACTTTTTATTCCTTTACTATACTATAACATTTTTATGCCTTACTATAATATGACTTCTTTATGCATTACTATACTAAGACTTTTTGTGCGTTACTATAATATTACTTATTATGCTTTACTATAATATGACTTTTTTATGCATTTCTATGCTATAACCTTTTATGCCTTATGATACTATGACTTTTTATGCCTTACTATAATATTACTTTTTATGCCT
>NW_019524961.1:970325-970941 GCF_002814215.2 Seriola lalandi dorsalis | reverse complement strand
TGACTTTTTTATGCATTACTATGCTATAACCTTTTATCCCTTATGATACTATGACTTTTTATGCCTTACTATAATATGAATTTTTTATACATTACTATAATATGACTTTTTTATGCCTTATTACACTATGACTTTTTATGCCTTATTATACTATGACATTTTTATGCCTTGCTATACTATGACTTTATGCCTTACTATACTATGACTTTTTTTTTTGACATACTGTACTATGACTTTTTATGCCTTATTATACTATGACATTTTTATGCCTTGCTATACTATGACATTATGCCTTACTATACTATGACTTTTTTTTTGCCATACTGTACTATGACTTTTTATGCCTTACTATACTATGACTTTTTTTTTGTCATACTGTACTATCACTTTTTATGCCTTACTATAATATGACTTTTTATGCCTTACTATACTATGACATTTTTATGCCTTACTATAATATGACTTTTTTATGCCTTATTATACTATGACTTTTTATGCCTTATTATACTATGAAGTTTTTATGCCTTACTATAATATTACTTTTTATGCTTTACTATAATATGACTTTTTTATGCATTACTATGCTATAACCTTTTATGCCTTATGATACTATGAC
>NW_019524961.1:965675-966124 GCF_002814215.2 Seriola lalandi dorsalis | reverse complement strand
TACTATGACTTTTTATGCCTTACTATAATATTACTTTTTATGCCTCACTATAATATGACTTTTTTATGCATTATTATACTATAACTTTTTATGCCTTATGATATTATGACTTTTCATGAATTACTATATTATGACATTTTTATGCCTTACTATACTATGACATTTTTATGCCTTAATATAATATGACTGTTTTATGCCTTACTATAATATGACTTTTTATGCCTTACTATACTATGACATTTTTATGTCTTACTATAATATGACTTTTTTATGCCTTATTATACTATGAAGTTTTTAGGCCTCACTATAATATGACTTTTTTATGCCTTGCTATACTATGACTTTATGCCTTACTGTACTATGACTTTTTATGCCTTACTATAATATGACTTTTTTATGCATTACTATAATATGACTTTTTTATGCCTTATTATACTATGACTTTTTAT
>NW_019524961.1:965199-965655 GCF_002814215.2 Seriola lalandi dorsalis | reverse complement strand
GAACTCGTGCCGTGGCAGCACTTTTTTCCCGCTAGTTCCATATAATATTTTCCTTGCACAGAAAGTGCAGAAACATGCTCCTGGTTGCCAGAGTTTTTGACACCAGCTTCCAAAGGGCTTTCTGTCTCTACCCACCTCCTCTATCCAAGACCAACGCCATTTATTCTTTATACCTTTATCGACAAGTTTGGTGTCTTCCCCTGGCACTCCATGACTTCGGCTATGTTTCGCGCTGCCAGTGTTGAAAACACATTCATAGTGTATGGGAAACACAAAACACATTCGCACGTGGGGTGACTGCTGAATCAATCTGATTGGCCAAAACCCAAGACCACCCCCTACCCTATTACCGATTGGCTTAAGTAGGCTATGCCTTCTGGTGTGGTTTAGAGTGAAAGCACCTCTTGGATCTTGGGAATTGTCAGATCACGCGAACCTGATTTTTTTTTTTTTTTT
>NW_019524961.1:905160-962439 GCF_002814215.2 Seriola lalandi dorsalis | reverse complement strand
CTTTTTATGTCTTACTATAATACGACATTTTTATGCCTTGTTATATTATGACTTTATGCACTACTAAACAATACCTTTTTATGCCTTATGATACTATGACTTTTTTATGCCTTACTATACTATGACATTTTTATGCCTTACTATACTATGACTTTTTTTGCCATACTATACTATGACCTTTTATGCCTTACTATACTATAAATAAATTTTTATGCCTTATACTATGACATTTTTATGCCTTGCTATACTATGACTTTATGCCTTACTATACTATGACTTTTTTTGCCATACTGTACTATGACTTTTTATGCCTTCCTATACTATGACTTTATGCCTTACTGTTATAACTTTTTATGCCTTACTATGTTATAAATTTTTATGCCGTACTATACTATGACTTCATTCCTTACTATACTATGACTTTTTTTGCCATACTGTACTATGACTTTTTATGCCTTAGTATTATATGACTTTTTTATGCCTTACTATACTATGACTTCATTCCTTACTATACTATGACTTTTTTTGCCATACTGTACTATGACTTTTTATGCCTTAGTATTATATGACTTTTTTATGCCTTATTATACAATGACTTTTTATGCCTTATTATACTATGAAGTTTTTATGCCTTACTATAATATTACTTTTTTTGCCTTATTATAATATGACTTTTTTATGCATTACTACACTATAACTTTTTATGCCTTATGATACTATGACATTTTTATGCCTTTTTTATACATGACTTTATGCCTTACTATACTATGACTTTTTTTTTGCCATACTGTACTATGACTTTTTATGCATTACTATACTATGACTTTTTATGCTTTACTATACTATAAATTTTTATGTCTTACTATACTATGATGTTTTTATGCCTTACTATGATATGACTTTTTTATGCCTTACTTTACTATGACCTTTTTTCCCTTACTATACTATACATTTTTATGCCTTATTATACTATGACATTTTTATGCCTTGCTATAACATGACATTTTAATGCCTTACTGTACTTTGACATTTTTAGGCCTTACTATAATATGACTTTTTTATGCCTTATTATACTATGACTTTTTTATGCCTTGCTATACCACAACTTTTTTATGCCTTACTATACTATAACCTTTTAATGCCTTACTGTAGTATGACTTTTTATGCCTTACTATAATATGACTTTTTTATCCCTTACGATACTATGAATTTTTTTGAATTACTATATTATGACATTTTTATTCCTTACTATACTATGATATTTTTATGCCTTACTATAATATGACCTATGATCCTTTATTTACATATAATTATTATAATCATTATTTTAGTTCATATGTACATATATTTTATATATGGAAATTCAACACATATACATGTATTACAATTTCGTATTGGCATTTCTGAATGTAAATTCAGATCTTATATGTTAATAAATGGATTGGTTGATGGCATTAAAAACACAATATCTTTGTTTTGGAGGGGTCGTAGGGTTGTTGCGTCCCTACCAGTGTTGAGACTAAACCTACACCCTTGAAATAAATACATGTAATCTGGCAAAAAGGTTGAATCTGACTCAAGTTTTGCCACAATGCAACATGGCATATTCTGGCAAAATATTGTGCTGGCCAACAACATATACAGTATGCAAACATACAGTATGTTCCTGGTGGATTTAAGAGTACTTGACCATTTTGACTTTATTAAAATCAAAATTTTAACTATGTATCTCTGGTCTGGTAGAAATAGTCTTCCATACATACAGTACACCTACAGCACAGTTAAGTAATTTAGCGACTAAATTTAGAGATTAAAACCTACTTTTAATATCATTTTAAAAAAGGAAGCATCCAGCTGCCTACAGCTTTTATCTGAGTCCTTTTCTAAGAAAGAGAGGAAGAGAAAGAGGTCAGGACTATTGAAGTCACTGAATTTTAAACCAACAACAGAAGATAATCAGCTCTCATTTTAGCTTTATTCTTTCCCATCATCTGGCAGCTGAAATGCACCAATTCAAGGCGTGTTACCGCTGCACTGCCAAAATGATGCACCCTAATAACAGCTCTCAAAGTTGACAACACTGAATCTTTAAGAGGTCCATTGAAATGCAAAGCCAGCTCTCTGCAGCTTCCTCACCGGAGGAGCAAACCTCTCACCTCTAAGCCACAAGAGTATGCAGGCGGAGATATAAAATTACTATTCAGTCATTATTATGGATTTTGCTCTGTGTTTCAAGTTACTGTACTCTATCAGGTGCATCCTCTCTTACCAATGCTGCCACTCACCCACAAAAAAAACAGCAGTGGTGATGTTAGTAATCTCAAGTTTGCTATGAATGAAATACATGAAGATTTAAAAAAAAAAAAAAAAAAAAAAAAAAAAAAAAGCTTGAGTATTTGATGTCATTTGTGGTGGGATAACTTTCATACACATCTCTGTCTGTGCATCAGATTACACTTAGACTTGCTATTATGTAAATGCTATGGGCCATGTCTGGGATGAAGTTTATGTACGGGTACATTTGAAATAAGGGATTAAAGGAATAAAGCAGAAAAATGCTTGCACTGTTCACATGAACATGCACTGTATGTGGCCTCTAAGATGTTTGGCCTAATCTGATATATACTTTTGTCTGATAGCCTGCACAAAAACAACGACCAGATGGATGTCTTCAAAGTTATATTTGAGGAGAATGCTGACAAAGAAAAGTGATCGACTATTTCACATGTGGCTATGTGTAAGAGCATAACTGCCTACAGAGGGAAGCCTTTGGTGTAATTGCCAAAGTAAAAGACTTTCTGGTAAATAACAGGTTGCCTTTCATCCAGCCTGCTCTAGCAACAGCTTGCAGACATTCATGGGGGGTGACGTTGCAAGAGGCAGAGCTTGCACAGAGAACTGCCAACTCTTTTGCATTTGTTCTGAAGTTATAGGAGCTTTTGAAACCCTATAATGATGCTTCTGGCCAGGCTATGCTTTGTTTATGCACAGCAGGGACTCACTGAAAATGAGCATAGGCAGCCTTTTAAGGCTCACACAAAAGACCTGCACTTGCCAACATCGGATTACTTCTGAACTACGTATTTAACTTACATTTTCTGACTGGAACGAAGGAAATGCTGTATAATGTATAATCCATGTCGTTAACTACAAAATGGCACAAATGAGGTCTGTCTCTTGCACAGAGGGAAGCATTGAGCCGCTGATATAAAACCCTCAGGCCATGTGGGTTATGCTTGGAGAAGGAATGCATCGTATATGCAAGCACTCGTGCACGTACTCGCATACCTTCTGGCCCAATCTCGACTCGCTAACCCACAAACACAGAGACATACACACACAATCACACATTTGTAGGCAGAAAACCTGAAGAAAATAGACTGCATTTTAATTAAGTCCAAGCAATAGCCGCAGGGCTCAAATCTGAAATTGGACAATGGAATGTACACTACTTTACAGATAAAATTTAGCTCATCTATACTGACAAGCAACAATCTCCAGACACACACAACACTGTTGACACTGTGGTACGATTTTGAAGCTGATGCAGATTGAAAGCATCTGAGAATTCCCAGCAGAAACACCCTTTAGTCAGATTGTTCCAATGTGGCCTTTGGGTTGAATTTGTTCACTGATGCACAACTGGTTATAGATGATAATTTAGCATACTGGCATTAAGAACTCAGAGGTATTCTCTGTGTGTAGTCTCCTCCTGCGCTCACTGCTAATCTTCCTTAATCTGGTTTAAACTGTGCTAATCAATACAACCACCTACTACACACTGATTTGAACCGAGTCTGATATTGCTTAATATAATTCATTTAGCTTCAATTGAAATCTTTAAATAGTCAGAATGGGGAAGATTTCTTTTTAGCAAAGTTAAATCTTATCTGTTGTCATTTATGGATAACCCAGAAAACTATCAATTGGGCCATTAATTTATCATTTGCTGAAGCACATCTGATCAACATTTAATCTGAAACACATGCCAGTGAATAAGACAGCATGAAAACAAACAGTGCTGCATGAAGGGCTGTTGTGACTGATGTTCAGTTCAAGCCTGCTGGAATCAGTAAAGATGGTGTCAGTTCACAGTTCAAACTCATCCAACACATTTCACACAAGAGACAGTTTTGTTTTTGAGTGACTCCATCATCACAAGGATCCATTTCATTTCTCTCAAAAGTTTCTACACAGTCCTTGTCGGGTTTTACATCTTTAAGCCCTTTTTTCTCAAGTCCTCTTTGGCTTCTTTGATCTGCCCCTGCAGCTCTTTAGCTGCTTCCTCACAGTCATTGAATGTGGCCACCCTGTATCCCACGGTGGCCAGGGAATAGCAGCCAAATGACACCAGCAGGTATAGCGGCATTGGCCAGGCCACCTCTCTGTACGTCTTCGGCAGGCTCAGGTCCAACAGGTCGAAAGTGACCAGAGCCCAGACAGCGCCCACCAGCGACACGCCGAACAGCCACTCCAGAAGTTTAGTCATGACGAGAGCAGCCGCGGGGAGTTCAGCAGAGTTCAGCCGGGAAACAACCTGAAACAGAAACGGACAGTTCTAAAGCGATTCATTCAATTAGCTTAGCTTTAGCACAGCAAGGCAGCACCCTGTTAGCGACGCTGCTACAACACAAGAGGACGACAAAGATCGGGTTGGCGATGGGAAAACCACAGTCGTACCTAAGTAATGGATTCAACGAAATTAATCGACCTTTTAAGGGGCATTTAATTCAATAATCAGTTTTACAAGCAATAATCCGATGTGTTTACCTCCTCTTAAACGCCACCTCAGCCCTGCGCACGTTAATGACGTAGAAAACCGCAACGCCTTATGGGAAATGTAGTTACTTTTATGTTACCAACAAATACGGCATCAAAAAGTGAATTATTGGTTTCTTGTTATTCTTTTTGTTATTTTTTCGTCATTTTCATACTATTCGCCATATGCTTTATTCACAAGAAAAGGTTTTATTAGAAGTTTCAAATTTCATATTTAGGCATTAGGATTTATTCTTAATAGACCTCAATTTTCAAATAGACAGTAGAATCTTTCAGGTGTAGCCTATAGAAAACTAAAAGAACATAACTTTAGCCTACGTTTTTACATATTTTGATGATTATGGTCATATGTAAACCCTGCACTATACCATTTATGTATGTATTGATTTATTTGTATTGCTGCTATTATTGTTCACATGGGCTACTTTATTTAGTTATTTATAATACACCCTTGATAGATAGATAGATAGATAGATAGATAGATAGATAGATAGATAGATAGATAGATAGATAGATAGATAGATAGATAGATAGATAGATAGATAGATAGATAGATCGATAGATAGATACTTTATTTATTCCCTAGGGGAAATTCATGATGTAAGTTTTATTAAATCCATATTATAGGTTCTTCTATGTTTCCTGTCTTCTTGTAGTCGTCAGCCTTTAGAGAGGCAAAAGAGAGCAGTGAGAAGACAGAGGTCAGAAAGATGAATTAATGCAGCTCCTCTGGCTCCTTATCTTCTCAATAAATCCCAATGTTGTAGCTGTCTATGGTTTTCATTAAAACCCTGCACTAGAATGTTGTCTGATGTATTAACTGCACCGATGCCCTGTCGGCTGAGCGAGAGAAAACAATTTGTTTCAATGAGGCCCCTGTCAGACTTTTAACACACATCAGACCTCTAACTGTTTCTCTGTGTCATCCTCTTAATTTAGAAAAGCCATTTTAAAAATTAGATTACCATTAGCAATAGCTGAAAGCTATCTATAAACACTAATGTTATTCCAAAGCAAGGAATCCAACAACAATTTCATTAGGGGCCACCGAGAGCTCACAGTTGTTAGATCTCCATGTCTCTTTAGGTGCTATGGTGCACGTCTGTGCATTCAGGGCAGTGAACTGTCCAGGTGCAGAGGCCACAGACCTCCAGAGTGAAATCAGGAGGAGTGGGAGATGTAAACATCATTCACTTAGCCGAGGAGAGGGACACATTAAAAACCCACTGAGAAATAAACATTATTCTTTGGGGAAAAATGGAGAGTTATTCTTAGGGCAGTGGTGTTTATGTTTGTCTGCACCAGTGTTAATAGTGTAAGTGACGATCTGTGTGTCTGCGTGAGGGGTAAAACTTGTTTCTTCTGTTTATGCTGGCTGGAAAATAGTAAAGGTTTATGTCTGTTTGCTGAAAAGTAAATCTTTAAATCCTGAATCAACAATTATCTTTCCAAGTTTGCATCGTAGTTTGAGGGTGCTTTATCCTGTGAATGGCTTTGTGGTTTTGTAAAACTGCCATGATATATGCTATTGCCTTGAACATTTGATTTTCCAAACATGAAGCTCCAGCACAGGAGTTGCAATTCATTGTTTCTGTCACCATTTATTAATTACATGGAGTATGATTTAAGCTTCTAATAATTCTATGATTTAATCCATAGCAACTCAGAGAATAATGAAAGCACTGATTTCCCACAGTCCAATGTTACAGCTTCACTTTCACAAAAACCCATACATCTGATTTACAGTGGTATAAAATAGAGAAAAGTAGCAGATGCTTGTATTTGAGTAGTTGAAACCAGTAAATGTTTGGCAATTGTTTGCATGATAAATGATCAATTAATTATCAAAATTGTGGTTATTTAGGAATACAGTGATACATTTAAAGGTAGGGATTCCAATGAATGAAAAGAATACTCAGAATGGAAATAAGATCATTTTTGATTAGTTTTAATGCAACTTAGAAAAGCCTGGACCTACTTGCTACACTTAATAAGATGTGATATGATACATATCAGACTGTCAAGGTCATGTTTCTCCATTGTATCAGTAGAATAAACTGAATCCAGGTGGGATAGACATGTTGCAGTATTACATACATGATAGCGTGTGCTGTGTCCATCGGTATGAGCAGCATTGTGAGCGTGTGTGACACTCAGTGGGAACAGCCGATCTGGATTTTCTCAGTGTATCTCCCTGCCAGCTCCTGTTCCGTTCCAGTATTCAGGAAACCTGTGCTCCAGCCGAGAAGGCCTGGCAGACACAACACAACAGCCTGCGAGCAGGAGGGGCACTGAAACAGAGAGAATGAGAGAGAGACATCGAGAAAAAGAGAGAGAGAGAAAGAGAGAGAGACAGAGAGAGAGAGAGAAGGACATGCAGGGTGAGACAAGAAAGGAGACAGGGATGTAGGGAACCAGAGTGAGCGGGGGTGAAGCGGTGGCAGCAGTTATTTTTGATAAAGAACCAGAAAAGGGAGGAGGAGGAGGGGTTCATAGCTGACAGGGCAAGAGAGAGAAAGCTGAGAGGACCAGGAATGAAAAGAAGGGGTGACTGGGTATATGTGCACGAAAGAGGAGAGGGCAACAGAGAAAAGAGGAGAGGAGGGTGGGGAGGGAGCAGACAGGGGAGAGAGGTTTAGACAGGGGGGTGAAATCGGGGGATTTGCAGGTGCAGCTTGAACAACCAATGACCTTAATGGTGCATTAAATCCAGCTGTTGCTTATCCAGACTTTTCTTCAATCCCCCTAACACCTTCGACTGCGCCATAGACTGCATGCAGCATCTCAGTTCCCACAGCAGGGAGCGAGTGAAGCAGTGCGGGCAGAGGCAACTAGAAAAAATAAATAAATAAATAAATAAAAAGCATGAAGACAGTGTGTGAGAGGGATTGGCATGAGGCAGAGCGATGGCAGAGGAGATACTTCATCCTCAAGTGCAGAAATAGGAGTAACTGTGTGACTCCATCCAGAAAGCAAAGATAAGAGGCATAGATAAAACAGGAAAGGTTGTAATGGAGAGTTGTGTTGACTCTATCCCTCTCGCTTTGTCAATATTAACAGAGTGAAAGGTCCAGATAAGAATGTGTGCCACTAAAGAGCTATATAGGGATCAAGATTTGGGTGGATAATTATTGTGTAATATCTCAAGTGTGTGGAACAAGAGCTGGAGAGGCTGAGAAAACTAGACAGAAGGAGAGAGAGAGAGAGAGAGAGAGAGAGAGAGAGAGAGCATGCACTGTCAAAACGTTGTTTAAGATAACAATAGAGCTTGGACTCAAAAACAGGAAACCTCTGTTTCCTGAGTTGGCGACCATAGCTGTATGTTCTGTTGTCATTAGATGTGTGTGTGTAGATGTGTTTGGGAAAAGGAAAGAGTGACTAAAAGTGCGTCACCGTGTCCAGCTTCCATGGGATATCAATGGCGGAGGAGCGAGAACTGATACTTGTCCGGGAAAGGTGAGCCTAGCAAAACCAGCCCAAGTCTTTCAAGCTTCAAGGTTTTGCTTTGACATTTTTTGCCCTGAGAGCATCAGCTCAACTCGACTGAGCCTGGAAGTTAAACGGCAGAGCAATCAGAGAACTATGAGGGGTTGGTTCGTGTGATGAGGCAACCTCTGAAAACCCTGAGATCTTGTCAGCCCGAGTTTAGAAAAGGCTTTGCTGATGAAGGATGAAGCTCACCTCAGATCTATTCAGAAACTCATTTCAGTGAATAATTCAGAAGAAATTTTAATATGTAGCCACAAGAAATATCATGACTTTCTGAAAATCTGAAGAATTGACCAGTCGCCGAGCAGTTTTGAAGTCCAATTGAAGTCTCCAGTCAAGCGATAAAACGGCAACCTGTTTCATCTTCACAGGGTCAACACCAAGGCAGAAATAATAAAAATAGATTGATTATATCTGCCACTCTACATGTACAATACATGAGGAGTAAACATTATTCCATAACACAATCAAATGGCCAACAAAAATAAAAAAAACAATGATATAAGATACCAATATCATGAAAGTCATCAGGTCTGACACAGTAGTTGAGTGCATAGATCTATTAGCCTATGTATAATTAAATATTCCCATCTTGCAAAATCAACTATGCAAGATGATTCGCATATGTTTGACATTTTTAGTACATAAAACTTGAGACTTGAATATATCCCAAGTCTTTAGGGGGTTAAGTTAGAAGTCATTCAAGTCCAAGTCAAGTCTCAAGTGCTGATCCTCGTGACTTAAGTCTCAAGTCTGAAGCTTTGACTCGTAATAACCCAGCAAGTTGTACATTTACCCAATCAAGGTTTGTGTCCATGTCTCTGCACGAGACTCAATAAGCAGTTGTGCTTCCAACTTTATAATGGCACCAACCTCTTGCAAATGCTTTTTTTCTGTGCCTGGACAGGCCACACTGAGTGAAGCTGTGCTTGAGTTTGTGGAGTGACTTTGCAAGTTTAAGCAGAGGCTCCTAAGACAGCTGAGGTGACTGCGCATCAAAGTAAATGCATCAGGGTGAAGAGCCCTATGATACTTCCCATCAGGGGTCCCAAATTCAAAGCAGGGCTCCTGAAAGTTTTGACATAGACGAGCACACTTCTCATAAATATCCTTGAGTCAAGATCATTTAGGGACGGCGAGAGTATATATTAAATTGCAGGGATAATAATTGTGGGACCCCCGTGCTACTTAGGGCCTACTTAATGAAGTCTTGGGCTACTCAAGTGGGTGTAAGGTCAGAGTGTGGTCAAGTGTGACCAGCTTGAACCATGTGAGAATAGCACTTGCCTTGCCCTCCGTGCCCTGAGTAAAGACACACACCTGTTTCAGCTGCTGCTGTGACGGCCGTTGTGAAACAACAGAGGAATGTGCCCCCTCCCCATCCCCTCATCCCCTCTTTCTCTCTCTCCACGCTCTCAATGCTGTCCTAATGAATCTCATCACAGGGCCTGTATTTGTCCCACTAGTGCTTTGTTTGTTGACCTTTATAAGACGTCATTACTTATTATCTTCATGGGTTGTGTAATTCTGCCCCATAACACAGCCCCCTCACATCCACGGCCCACAATATGTGTGTGTGTCTGATCCAATGCTTGTTGTCAGTGTAACAGCCATTAACAATGAACAACGGGCATAAGCTTGATGATGTCTCTCCTCCATCTATCTATCCTCTCTTCTCACCCCAGAACACAATGTCCTTTAGCATTACCGTTATTGACAGTGGAGCTAATTGGCACATGGTTATGAAAGTTTTCCCTGAGGCCATTTTAAATTGGACTGCACAATTTCCTTCAACATCTGATAGGCGAGTCCATGCACGGGACCTGAGGAGGTATTGATTATAAATGTATTAATGTGGGTCAGTGCAGTGTACTCAGCAAGGGGTGGATGATTTAGGGCTACATGTCTAGACTAGAATAAACTGACCTCATCCTGTGTGCACATAATGGATCGTAATGGGGGGAAGAGGGGAATTCTGTCCTGCAGTCTTATCTGCTCACTACATTGTTTTCCATTGATAGATCTATCGCACAAAGGTCTTTCAGAGAAGTAGCTACTGTATGGGTGAATAAAATCTGATCACTAGTCGAACAGAGCTGTAAACCATCGGGAGTACATATCTCTTGCCAATACCACACCGACAAACTTTATCGACTCGTTTCACTGATGCAATTAGGGGGCTATGGAGAAACCGGGACATGCATTAGATAGCCAAACTGAACATGAAGATACATATAAAAACTCATTACATCTAACCGATGGATGCAAGCATCACTGACTGCGTACAAGATATTGCCTTTGGTCTCTCATTACATAGACGATGTCCGTTCTTGTTCCACCAGATTAGGTCGGGCTTTCAGGGCTGAAGTCATGTTGCTTTGCATGCTCAGAGAAACCACGTGGCTTCAGCATCATCTAGGAACACATCAATATGCAAAACCAATTACATTCCAGTTTGCATTCAAACAAGCTACAGACTTAAATAATTGTGCAGTATGTCACATATAATCATTAACTGACAATTGAAAGCTGGAGCCACTTATTCATTTCGCCATTACCGATCAGTTCTGGGATTGAAATCGCACACACATACGCACGTAGATTTGTTGATGCTATTGTGACTGTCATTGACTTTATATTGAAAATGCAATGGGTCAAGGATTCAAGGATTATGGATTTGTGGAGGGCAGTGGGTAATACTCTGAAAGCTGATTGTGGCCACCTCCATTGCCAGTAAATGAAGTTGATTAGGCGAGACTGCTGCTCTGTGGACCCGTCTCTCTCCTGCTCTGGACACAAGCCATATTGTGCCCCCTCCTCACTCGTTCCACCCTAAGACTACGGCTGCTTGACCTCTCAGAAATCTGACCCTGAGGCTCCTTGCTGCTCCCCCAGGCACCTGCCAACCTTTCACCCCTTCACTGGGTGAGCATCTGGAAGGTGAGGAGGGACAGACAAGGAGGCCAGGGTGGGCCGTTGGGAAGTATTGACACGGTAACAGATAGGACCACGGAGTCGTCAGACTTCAGAGGGATGTTTAGACTGTTTTTCTCTTGTCACAGATCAAATACCAACTCCCCCTCCCCCACTTCATGTTCTGTGTGCATCTGTTGGTCTATGCTGTTACACGTCTGTCTCTCTCTCTCTCTGTTCCCTTCTTTATGTCTGTCCTTCACTCTCTCTGTCTTTTATTTCTTTCTCTAACTGTACACACAGATCATTCAGGCTATGATGTATGCACAGCTGGTCTTGACAGAGCCGTCTAGAAAACGTGTGGTTTACAGATCCCCTGTTGACATTCTGATTTGACTTGCCTTTCACTTTTCAGAGACCTGGAATTTTAACTGTGCAGGGGTGAATGAGGTCCGACTCAGCGTGTTTGACCATGGTGGAAAACCACTCACGATATGCTACATCCTGACTGAATGGATATGTCATATACTGCATGAAGCTCAATCAAAAATCATGGTTTCTAACCACACATGCAACGGTCCCACACCTGCACACACCATTTCTTACACAGAATTTTCTATCATTAGTCTCGCTGAAACGTTATTCCACACCTCGGTTTTATGGAAACAATAATATCCTAGTTGTTGAGTTTCAGGCAGAGTGTAAAAACATACAGTATATCTGAAGTTACGCCAGCCTTAAAGTTATCCATAAGAGCCAAAAAGCTATGTAATCTAGCTTGGTCCACTTATCACACTTGTTCCAGGAGACAGGATTTTAATGCTTTAAACCAGTGAACCATTCCTCTGGGTTCAGAATGAAATCATTTCTATAGGAGGGGATATCCACATTCTTGGTTTCAGTCTGCAGTTAAACCTGCAATAACTAATTTCTTGGTCACTTGGGAGCAGTTTTGAGCACAACATTGACATATCATCATCTTTCATGTTAATATGTTGAAATTGCCAGCCAACAGTTGCTTACACATCCACCAGTTACAAGAGCAACATCATCATTCAATTGGAGTCGTGTTTATGGCTACTAGGCAAATGTAAGGACAGTATTCGCCCTCTTTTAGCTCTGCTTTTATTCTCTACCAACTCATGATAGAAATATCTGGCTTCACCAGCTATTCTCTAAGTTCGTCTGTCTGCCATGAAGTGCTGAGCAGGTTGTGTATAATGGGCTTTTAGAGCTTTTTCACTGACAGCAGCTGCCTGCTGCGGCAGGAACTATAAACTGTAACACGCTATAAAGCTCCAAAAAGCAGAGGGGTGCTGCAGATTCATGTGATAATTAATAACAATAATTACTTCATTGTTCTCACATTGCTGTTCGATACATTGTACATTATAAAAAAAATATTAATCAAGGCTGCTTTAAAGCAGTTTTTTGACATTTGTGAAAATATGCTTATTTGCCTTCTTGCCAAAATACCCCTCCCATACCTGCTCAGTATGAAGCGACTGCCAATAGCCAGTTAGCTTAACATTAAAACTGGAACAGTCAGAAAATAATCAGCACACAGCCTCCAATAAAACATACAATAAAACAACAATAAAACATCTTTACACTTTGTTTTTTGTACAGATTTTGTGCTGGTAGGCTAATTATTTCCCCCACTCTGAAGTCTTTATGCCAATGCTAATATGATTAGTGGAGAGAACATCAGACTCATATCAGAACATTACGCGTAGTTATTTGTTTATGTTGTTTGTTAGCTTGTAACTGACAGTGACTCAGAGTGTTATTGGTTGTGCTAATGCAAATTCTCAGTCTCTGTATTGACAAGGGTTCAGCGACTGGTGTTAGAAGAAACATTAGAGAGACTCAGCCACAGGTTTGAGCCTCAGTTAGACTCAGACTCAGATGATGAGTCTGTTGTGACCACAATCAGCAATTAACAGAAATATCAGTACGGTTAGTGTACTTAGTATCTTTTATTTGTTTATACAGTTTGTTAGCTTGTAATGCTAACTCTTGCTTTCTGTACTGACAAGGTTTCAGGTTTTTTATCCGCGCCCCGTCCCTGCAAGTTGACAGGACTGGTTCCTTAGGTTTGTGATGTATGACCCAGTCATGGTATCTACTGCTTATTTCACTCATGGAATGTCTTGTATTATATAAAAAAACATCATATCGACACCCTCTTAAAATAATGGCCTAAGTCATTTTTTCAGGTTTTTCAGGAAACACAAAAAACTCAACAAAAGAGTCACACTTTCGACATAGGCCATTATACAACCGGGGGTAGAATTGCATGTTCCCCTCAACTGAGGATTCAGGCGATTTTACCAGAGGTGGCCAGCATCATGAGGGGGTGATTTAGGCAAAAAAAACATTTTTGTCAAAACATGACTTAGGCCATTATTTTAGGAAGGTGACGATATGGACATGTTAACAAGGTTAAAAACTTGGTTTTAATTGGAGAGTGGTCTTTAATGGCAAAGCAAATGTTTTCCAAAATTTCAAACTAGTGTTTGATGTCACAGGACACTCAATTTGTCTAATAGTGAACTGTATGCAATTTGACTAAATATAAACTACCCAATCAATGCATAATACTCACTGCATCATTTAACAGAGAAAAACAAAGCACAGCTTACAAATCCAGTAGAGTAGGATATGCCTCTAGAGTGTTATTGTTAAACTGAATTAGCCCTGTGTCTTCTCTCACAACTGAAGTGCACTAGGTTACAGTATGTGGCCATATGGGCTCTGTCTAGCATTACTGTCACCCCTCATTTATTATAGTGAGGGAAGATGGCCCCGCTATGCCCCTCAAATCCTCTTAGCCAACATTTAGCTGATTGATTTTTTTCCCCTTCTACCTCGATTCAGATTATCAATGTGATAAAAGCAGGAAGTTGTATATTATTAATGCTATTCAGTCTCATGGGTGGATGGATGGATGAGAAAGAGACAGATAATTGTTTCAGCAGTGGCCATGTCTGGAAGAATAATATCAACGCAACGTTATTGAATTTAAAGGAACCGCAAACTGAGTAAAAGAAATGAATGATGTGAATGTGATTCAGTCCCGTCTGTTACATATGGAGAGGGAGTGGATTATCAGTGAAATTAAAGTTGTCACTTCTTGTGATTGCACTCTAGAGGTTTGTGCATATGAAGTTTAATAATTAATCTATTTCCTCAATGAAATAAAAAAAATCCACAGCCATGAAGTGTAGGTAGCAGCTGTCAGACATGGAGCTTACAGCACAAGCACATTATATTCATGTTTTTTGGGGGGTTTTTTTTAATTTTTTTATTTCACCCCCTGCCAACTTAATTCCTACTCCAGGCCTCCATCACAGAGATCTGCGATAATAGTTTTGTCTCAGCAAAACAGTATTAAGCAGGTTCCCCGTAAACAATGTATTCCACTTCAGGCTATAGAGGCCACATAGTATGTTTAACAAACAAAATAAGTCTTTTGGACATGTGGTTTAGCTTCATGTTGTTTAAGACAGTCGGGTTAACGTATTCCAACGGACTCTGTCCTATGTGTTCTCCAGATGGCACCGCACACTGCCTCTCACAGATTGTATATGGCTCTGAGATCCTTCATAAGTTCAGATGATTCCCTCCCTCAATCCTCTCTCTCTGAACTATACTAAATGATGATCATGGAGATTATGTATTGGTAATTCCTGCCAGGTCTTTAAAAGAATGCCCATGCTGTGCACTTAATACTCAGTGGAGGGATTATGCAGACCCCTACATGTGGTGTTGTGGCTGCATACCTCCAGTCAGACTAAACCCAATCTGTTACAGATTTGGACTAAAGAAGAGAGGTGCAGCAAGCACAAGGGGGTGGGTGGAGGGCTGTGCAGTGCTGTATTCATGCTTTACAGTACATTCCACTTCTTCTATATCATGGGGGATCAGAGCTAAACCTCCCTTTGGAGGCAGTATTTTCATCTTGTATTAGGACGTTAAAAAAGAACCTTGGCTTGTGTCAAGGCTGTGCACTTTATTTATTTTTTTTCTTGATTCTCTTTTTTTTTTCTACATTTTTATTTTCCCTCTGTGGTCGAGTCAAACCCAAATTCCTCTACAGTTTCCCCTTGAATGTGGGTCCAATTAAACACATATGTGGATTTTCATACTGAAGCTCATAAAAGGTAAACTCCAGCGATTTACATTACATTTACATAAGGAATGCTAAGTACCTACACATGTGAGGTGTTAATATCTCTATCAAAAGCAGATGGTCATCACTATTCATTACTCTCACCCAAGGTGTTTCATTGAGCAGGAATCCCTGAGCCGGGCATGATTGTTGCTCCATGTGAAATAATTTCCTCTCAGGAAATGCCAAAAATGTCATCATTTGGATCCATGTTTAGAGGTATTTGAATGGTCTGCTGTGTCTGTATTCTATTTTAGATTGCAATCAGCCAATAGGTTG
This sequence comes from Seriola lalandi dorsalis, assembly GCF_002814215.2. NCBI lineage: Eukaryota > Metazoa > Chordata > Actinopteri > Carangiformes > Carangidae > Seriola > Seriola lalandi. The sequence goes on along the minus strand of NW_019524961.1, from coordinate 946,805 downwards.
CGTCCTCAGCACTTCACGAAACTAAACCCATATCGAGTATATGAGAGGCCATGTCGGACAAAAGGACACAAATTTTATGTCTGTTATTATGTGAGCTTTTTATTGCATGTGTGTAAACAATAAAGTTTGATTTACAGGTAATTTCTGCTCAGCCCCTCATACACATAAATCCATATACATATACTGTATATATACTGTATAAGAGACCATTTGGCAGTGAATGCTATTCTGTATTGAGTTCAAAAACTTGGCATGAATCGTCTTGTTGCGTTTTATGATGGTTGTCCAGATCAGCCAGCATGTGTAAAGGTTTGTGTGCTGTTAAACAGCGATTTCTTCTCATGACTGTCAGTGGCCAATCACAGTGTGGCAATGTAAATGGTTATATATTTAAGCATTTTTTTTTGTTTAATTAGCTTTGCTTAATGTAAACAAAGCCAGAAACTGTAGTGAATGTAAGTATAATAACAAAAAAGGCAGGTGATATACACTGCATGAAAAATCCATTAAAGCAAAAGCAAATCTGTAACAATTTTAAGAACTCTGGAAAAAGATGGCATTGTCTCCAGTTTCCAATTTTAACAGCACATTTCAAAATCTATGTTTGCCAATTTCCTCTAAAAAACTGTTTTGTTTTTTTTTTATGGAAAATAGGTGCAATTATTCATCTTTCCAAATAAAATCATTACAATAGCTGCAGTGTGTTAAAAAGAGGTTGGAGATGCCTTTGCTGTTCTGCTATGTCTTGCTGCCCCCTCGTGGTGAAACAAGTGATGATTCACCCTCACGGTGAAGTGGGAACGGTTAAAAAAACCACATGAAGCAGATTGAATTCTAACTAAACAGAAACAACAACAAAGGGAAACATAAGGTGTTGTCGTAATTTAAACAATTTGTATTTATTCAGTGTTTATTTCTGTAATCCATTTTTCTTTTGCAAACAATCTGCCAGCAGGTGAAGTTTACATGGATTTAATCTGCTAATCGTTGCACAAGAAGCGCTGCTCATTAACTTACAATCAAGCAAAGTTAAAAAATAAAAAAAAAAATCAAAAGAACTGTTTGCGAGAAAACAACTTTTCATCGTCAGCCAATGAATCAACGCTGTTATCAGTCAAACCGCACACGCACCCATGCACATAGCGAAGTAAACACACAAAAGCGCACACACACACACTCACACACACACACACACACACACACAAACACACACAGACATCAGACTCGTATCTGAAATACAAAACAGCAATGCATAAACAGAACTGTGGAAACTAGTGATTAGCTGTGCAGCAGAGGTATAATTGGAGCTCCTAATTACAGTATTGCCTCATTGTTCCTCTCTACCTTTAATTTACCACATTTACATCCCAGAACAACAATAACTTTGGTTGGGATCATAATGGGTGAAGGACTGGAAAGTTTTCACCAACGGCAAAGAAATGCCCTCAACTGTGTGGTTAAACACAAGTAACAGAGCAATAAAATATTTGTGACCTTTTTTTACTCACATAATGATCATATTTCTAAATCAAAATATATGTTAAGCTTTAAGTATTATGGGCATGAAATGAGTAAAAGCTTCTACAGGAAAGACAGCACTGTGTGGTGCTGTATCTACATTAGTTTTATAAATGTATGCAATATAGCCTGGCTACAAGTGCAAGCATCAAAGGTATAATTACATATTAAGTGCTGGATATACCAGACACCACTTAAGCAATACTTCTTGCAAAAATGCATATAACAAAAATGTAAGAAACTTAATTACATTGCATATTTGTTGCTATAGAAACATTTTCTCATACAAAGAAAATTAAATACAAAAACAAAATCGCTGAGATGTCTAACTTTTTGCTCTAGCTGAGTAAATACTTCACAATTACCAATTACATTCCAAATTACCATATAACCTCAGATCAGGCATCAATTGTTATTTAAATTGGAGACACGGGGTTGGATGGTTACCCTTCTGACCGGAGTCTGATCCGCGTTCCGATTGGCTACCAGCTCCTGGAGCTGCAGGGCCCCTCCACCAATGAAACAGAAGGCCGGACACACGGGGCCAGAGCAATCTACATGACCCTCCCACAAAGGTCGCAGAGAGTGGGCATCGTAGAAAGTGACACGGCCCTTCTCAAAGTCAAGGCACACACCGAGCCGGGGCGGCAGCGGGTAGGTGACGCCTGTGGGCGAGGAGGGGCCGTTGCTGTTGGCGATGGGGTCTCGGTTCCCATGGCTACTGTGGTGGTGGTTGCTGTGCTGGGGCAGGTAGATTTTACCCATTCCCATAGTGAGGAAGCAGAAAGGCGGAGCAGAGTCCAAGGCATCTTCTGCTCCACTGTCATGACCGCTGTCTGGGTCGTAGCTGGAAACGAAGCACATTTTATAAAATCAGGATGAGATTGACAGCTACTACAAAAGAATTCATAATTTACGTTATTGAGGCCTCAGTAGGTTCTGGTCAGGTTTGCATTCGCACTACTTCTGTACAACGTGGCTCGGCAGAAGCGGGTTGTTTCAAACATTTATCCATTACGTGTATTCTCCTATTTTGACTTCTTTCGCTCACTTTTTAACTATTTCCCATGCACCCTCAATCGCAGCACGTGTGTTACAAATGACTCAGTGCTACTGTCACAGTTGGTGGGTTATTGGTTTTTGGTTATTGTGAATAAATTTATTTATTTTATACCAGGTTATAATTTCATTTTTCTTTTTCAATTTAGCCAAGATTCTCAAAAATCTTTCCATGTACTACAGAAGCAGTGATTAGACCTGACTGGGAAAGATTGTACTACAGCTACTCACCGTGGACTGGCCATGTCTTGTGGAAGGTGAAACCACTCCTGCAGTTTAGATTCCAGACCGACGCCAACCTGTTCAAAAGAGAAAAAAGCAAACAATTTGTAATTACCTAAGCATTTGTCTTGTGGCAACTGATTGATCTAATGCTCTCTTTTCCCCAGCTACAATTATTTGAAGTGACGCAGAAACAAAAGCATTTTTAAGAGACGATAGGCTTCTCTCAGGTGATTATTTCCTGTACTATTTCATGAAAAATAACTCATCTTAAACCTCACATCTGTAATCACTGAGTTAATCTGATCATATTAGATACAATACAAATTAAAGCCTTAGTATGTGTAGTCCTAGAATGCACATATGTATACAATATAGATAAACATAAGACACTCGCAAAATCCTCTCATTATTCTTTGTAAACTTGTCATTTCCATTGAAACAACGCAGTCATGGGAGGTTTGTGGGGGCCAAAGCTTCTCACTCTGTGTTGTGCTTCTTTTCCCGCTAACTGTCATAAATACTTTAAACATCGTTACCTCTACAAATCACACGTTTTGGCTCAGGCATGATCTCTCTATCTACTTTTCCCAAAGTTAACAAAGAACCATGTGTCCATTTGCTGCATAGCTGAAACTGGATGGGAATTTAGTTTTAAAAGGGAGCCAGAGAGGGAAAGAGCTAAAACCACCTTAAAAGAAACCAAAACTTTATTTGATCCTTATTTCCTTGTCATTACCCACTTAAATTAAAAACAGCAGTGCATAAAACTCTCAGCAGCACACGCATTACTGGGCAAATTCAGGTACTTCACACTTGTCTGGTGACAAATATCAGACATATTTGAGGACAGGATTCGTTCTAGATCTTAGGAATAGCAGGCCCCAGCTTTCTCACTGCAGCATCACAATGTGACCCTGAACTTTAAATCTAAAAATCTGTTTTTTGAACGAAAAAGGTTTAAGTTTCGTAACAGTGCTGATCAGAATGTTGATCAGTTAAAGGCCCTAAAAAACAAATTTTCAATCAGCTTCTTACTATTAACAATTTGGACCCTACATGAACACATAAAGAGATTTCTGTACTTTGTGTTTTTCACTAAGCTCTTCTCACTGGTTTGAAGTGGGGCAGGGGGCTCTGTTGAAAACAGGTCAAGACATAGATTTATAAATCTGATCAAACCACACCCACACAGTCATTATGAAACAAGCTAGCATTTTTGTGTTAAACTTGGTAAATAATACAAGAGGAACTTTTGTTCAAACCTTTGTTACTTATTAATGTTGAATGTAATAAAGAAAATCTTTGAAACCGAGCTTTAATGTCACTTGTGCTTTAATGTTACAGTCTGATCATGATTCCAATAAGTAGTAGTATTCTGTACGTAAAATATATTTACTACTTGACTTTACTTGCCTTCACTAAGTAAGACCCAGGCTCCACTGAGCATGCCCAGTAGTGACGTCCCTGTGTAATAGCTACATCCCCGACCAGGAGGTCCGAGGTCAGGTGACAGGAAGTGAGGGCGTGGTCAGCAGCCTGCAGCAGAGAGAGACCAGGGACGCTACGAGCACAGCGCTGCTCTTTACTGACCACCAGCCGGTCGGCATGGAGACCCCAGCGAGAGTCCAGGTAGAAGTTGAGCACTGGGAGGGACACAGCAGAGAAAGGGGCAGGGACGGAAAACAGAAAGAGAAGGGAGGGAAGAAAACACGAGGGTAAAGAGAAGACAAAGAAGACAGGTGCATTCAGAAACGACATATAGGGGGTTAAGAAGCAACAGAAGAAGTTTGGGAAGCAACGGAGGGGGAGTGGTAAAGATTTACAATCAGAAAGCAGCAAGGAGAAGAGAAATTAGGAGAATAATAAACAATTAAGAGACTAAGGGGAGGGGAACAGAGAGCAGGCATGCACCTCCTCCCAACAGCACTGGAAGAGAAAAGGACACTGATCCATACATTGATGACTCAGGGAGTAAAATACAAAAGGTGTCGCAAAGACGTTCTGGCTGTGGGGAGTGCAGATCTTTCAAATACATCTTACAGGGGAAACATACGCAACAGCAGGAAGGAAAAAAACAGCCTCCAGTACAGGGACACAAGGAATTCACCAGTCACTCAACTCCACCATTAAAAAGCCCTGGATCTGAATCCGATCCACGTTGTTAAGCCTCAGGTCTTAACAAACTGCAAACCTCATCATCAGCGCTCGGACAGATCTCGTTTAAGGAGGTAGAGTGAGAGCCAGACGGGTGAGTGGGTGTCTAGATGGGGGGGGGGAGGGTGGAAGAACAGAGGATGCATGGGATGACCACAAAGAGAGAGGAGAAGAGGAGATAATTATGCTGCATGGGGAACGGAGGTGTGGCCAAGAGATATGAATGCACTTCTTACGTTCCGGAGGAGGCACGTAGACTGGCAGCGTGGAAGTAGCGCAGAAGAGGATGACAAGTACAAAGCTGTGAAATGGAAATGATATATGAGAGAAAGATGAGAAAACAAAGAGGAAGAAAATGAGGATGTGCTGAAAGTGGAGAATGGTGGGTAAAAAATGGAAAAAGGAGATGGGAATAGGTAGAAAAGAAAGAGAATGAATTATTAAGTGTTTCACCATGGTAACCATCCTGATGCTTTTATTGTGACTGATAAATAATAGTTGGCGTGAAGAGATGAATGGCTCCTAGATGACATCAACTACAGTTTGCTGTATGGATATAATGAGATTTTGTTGTAGCTGTCATACACTTGTCACTGATTTAAGTGGCTATACGTTGTTAACCAAAAATAGTAGAAAGACTCATAGTTGGGTGGAAGATATAAAAAGACATGTTACATATAAAAATTACACTTTATGAAAGTGATGGATGAACCTTCTGACATTCTTGTTTTTAGCACCAATGGGTTAAAGGAAATCTTTAATTTTGGACATTTCCTCATAGTAACAATAGGATTGAAATCACCAAGTTTTATGCAGAGATCTGGGGATACATCGACTTTGCTGGAAAGAAGGGAGGTAAGTAATTGGAGGTAAGAAACAGATGTAATCAATATATAATTTCCCAGGTTAGCTGAACTTTTTTGAAGGAGAGAGCAAAAAAGATTCCTCAAGCTGTCCACTGTAATCATCCGTGACAGTTCACATATTGACGTTAAAGGAGCTATTTGTAAGTTTTGATATTGCAATCGATTAATCAAATCAATCATCAAAATAGTTACTGCTGAATTTTGATCGATTTGTTGATCAATTAATCAATAAATCATAACTGCAAATGCAATGGCTGAGACTATGAACAAACCCCCCCCCCCAAAAAAAAACAGATTTATCCTTTAAAATAAGTCGAGGAGCTGTTGATGTGCACTCCGGCCCTGACATCATCTGCGGCTGTAACTCAGCAGAGGGACTGTAGCATCCCAGGGTTTAAGCCGACCTAGCGCCCGACAACGCTTTTGAAAATCTGATGGGTAGATGTTCCTTATCATCAACGGTGCATTCTAGTACACCCCATAAGTGTTAATTGGGACTGATCTCAGGAGACTGTGATGGCCAGATCGTTAACATCATTTCACACACTTGCAATGCAGTGGGGAGCACTATCTCGTCAGCCGGGAACGATTGTGCCGAATCATCAGTGACTGAATCATTGGCTTTTTGCAGTACAGCTCCCGACACTGGTGACTCAGAGTTCCTTATTGGCTCAGCATGTTACTTCCTGGTTAACAGCATACTGAAAAACAGCAAAAGCCACCGAGGCTTGATTTCATACAGAACAGAAGGAAACAGTTCGAATCAGTAACAGACTGAACTTATAGAAATTGAAGATAGAACTGAGAATTGTCAGAAGACCTGAATGCTCCTGCTTTACAAACCGTGACGCAATGGCTTATTCATGTGCATACTAATGTTCCATATACAACGTTCATTCAGCAGATGCTGTGGAGTAATTTAAGGTTAAGTGCCTTTTGTGGACAGGAGATGGACTGAATCCACTTAGACAACAAAGAGATGTCTCAGATTTCCCATTGTACTGCACCCTTCCAACTGCCTTTTCATCTACTCTCTGACTTAGTTACAGTGCTACCAAATCCTACAATGTTACCCCTTGCTCACTGCCAATGTTTTCAAACTCGAATGTGGATCACATTTCCATCAATTCATTGTACAAAATCTGTGTAAGAATCTTTCCACTCTTTCTTATTTTGTCTCTCCTTTGCAAATTAAAGTGAATATTTTATGTTAATTTCCATCTATACATTTTTATTCTAGGACTCCACTACAGTAGGTTTGCATGATTCACAGCTCAAAAAATGTTATTTATCTCATGCAGCCTGTTTTGTAGCCCCTCAGATGAGCCCTTAACTGAAACAGGCATTGTTAGCTCCAGGCCCTTTAAGGCCCCCCTCCCTAAAAGCCCTCTGGTAGCCTGCCGAGCTGCAGCACCTTGTGCTTGTGAGCTCCGCTTCATCCTTTTACCAATGTGGAGGTTCTGAAAGCAAACTGTAAAACTACTAAGAACCAGAACATAATCTATTGGAAATGGCCACTTCTCAAATCCATCTGTACATGTTTTGAGCCTGAATCCATCCCAGAATAGAAGAGCGGACAGCCCGAACAGCCGCAGCAACAAAGACTACAGCAGGACGTCCGTGTTCAGTAAGTATTACACCCATCACCTGCTTATTGTGTGACATAACAGTGGATTTAGTCTTAAAATCACAATTTGCGTATACGTATTTTGCTATATACACACCTGTTAATAGTTGTTCCCCAAACGACTGTACAGTAAACCTGCACCGTTGGTTATTTGTATACTGGAGTTCATGAATTGCCTCTAATACTATTCAAGTAGGCTGTTTTAGGAGAGTGTGTATGTACATTTACCAAGAAGACCGAAGTTTGACAGGATTTTGGCTTGGAATAAACTCTGTTCCTGGAGCTGTGCTCGGAGCGGATGACCGTCTGTAGAAATCCGTGGCGAGCCGACGTCAGCTTGTTACAACAGTCCAGAGCAGTTTGATACTTGAGCTGTTGTCTCAGGGGGATTACTTTTATATATGTTTACCTCATTATTTGAAACTTTGGCCACATGTAATATGTACATCCAGGGATTTAAATTATGTATATGACAGAAATTAAAGAAAAGCAATACAAGTTCACTTTGATGTTTCATGTATTGCATGTATGAGATGTCTAAAAGTACACTTCACACCTTATTAAGTGGGGTCCTGCCAAACTAGGGCAGAGTTTGACCTGTTTCTATACACTTTTGTTGTTGTGCAGCTTCCCTGTGCCAAAGTCAAAGTCTCTGTATTTACTTGTTAATGAGGGTGAGTTAAAAGTTCAGTGCGTGCTCTCACCTGGTGCAGGTGGGGTGTGCAGGTACACCTCCTCACTGTACTCCCCGTAGCCTGCCTTGTTGCAGCCTCTCACCCGCAGCACGTACACGCTGTCCATCTCCAACCTGTCAATCACGGCACTGGTCCCACTCACTTCATCCAATCGCTGCCAGCCCCAGCGGGCGGCGGCCAGTCCTCCTCTGAGCCCGCCTCGGGACGCTCCTCCTGGTACCACACCCCGACGGCGATACTCGACAGAGAAGTGCCAGGCGGGTGCAGAGTCTTGGGGCAGTCGCCAGCACAGAAAGAGCTGGTCATAGGCCAGGGTACGCTGGGTGTCAATCACTGGAGCGAAGGGGGCTGTGATAAAATGTTTTGAATATGAAGTTTCCATGAGTAAAAAGCTTGAATGTAGAGGTTTAACACGTCATAGTCGTACCATCTTTCTATTGCTGGCTCACATTCACTTACTTTATTTGATGGCACCTCAGCTTTATTACACTAAGTGATATGAGAAAGAGCCCCTGTCTTTCTCTCCTTGTCTGCCTGTTCACTCCCTCCCTTCCTTATCTTGTACCCTTCCACTATCTCCATCCACACCCATCCCCGTCCTCTCCCTTCCTCTCCCCACTCCCTTTCTCACCCTGGATGAAGTTCAATTCTGTCAGGAGTTTGAGTTCTTTGGAGACGTCCAGCTGGAAGTGTCTGAAGGATGGATCAGCAGCCAGAGTGAAATGCTGGAGATTCTCAATTGCTTTACACAACCTGGTGCGGTGAAAAAAAAACAAGGGAAGCAGGGTTAGAGGGATAAAGGAGGATGGGTGTTTAAATGATGCTTCCATCAAGCTGCATGGGAGGACGAGACAGACTGACGAGGAGGGAGTGGTGTATGATCATTTTTAAAGGATAAGGCTGGTATTGGTCTATATTTTTCTTAGGGTTAAATCAACATTTCATTAGTTTATCTCTCAATACTTTCCACCTTCCGTACTGTGCCTGTGCCTGTGCCTGTGCCAAGCCTCAGGCCCATTCAATTCTCCTAAAGACAGGTTACAAAGTAACTTCCTAGGACAGCTGGGCACTGTAGCGTTTAGCAAATGTTATCCAAACAGAAGTAAATTGTGTATTTGTTGGGGACTATTTTCAGCTACGGATTAATATACATTATGGTGCACTACTGAGTGTTTAAAGGAAAAGGACAGGGTACTGTATGTGGTATTCACTGTAAACAACCTACAGTGCCCACATTCATTATGATGCAGGAACATGTGACGCAGTGGACTGTGTGCCTCATGTTTTTGGACAACGGTACTGTTCTATGTCACAGACAAATAAGCCATATCAGGATTTGGATACACAGGAAATACTTAAGATTAATTCAGTTTTGATTATTGATTTCTTGTCTTTGGTCATTTGGTCATTATTTAAGTTAAGAAATGTATCAGATATCAGATGTTCTGGTTGTTTTTGATTTGGCAAACTTCGATTTAGAACAAAACAAGAAAAAATAGAGAAAATAGTGACATATCTTCTTTAACACAGATCCACTCACCAAGAGATAATCAAGTTATCCCTCTCAAATACCGTATAAAATATTATTATTAAATAAATACTGTATAGTTTAATGATTACTATAAGCTATTACAAACAATACTGAGCAACATTTTTCCTATTGCAAGCTGTTTTCTGCAGAAACAAGGTGTGAGTAAAATCTGTTGCTGTAATAATTAAGGAAGAGACACTGACAAGGAAAGACAGAACTAATCTACGGCCTGTTCCATCAAGACAGAGAGTGATGGCAAAGATAAACAAATGGAAAACCTGTTATGAGTCTGGCGAGAAGCCTGCACGAAGCAGGGCTGGTCGGTTTCCTTCAGCAGTTCCTGGGTAAACGCCATGAGCCCTGCATGTTCCATCAATCCCCGTCTCTCTGCCACTTGTGCAGCCAACGCCTCGCCTCGTTTCTGCCGTGCCACCTCCAGAGCCTGGGTGAGGGAAGCGTGGCGCTCGGCCAGCGCCGCAGTCAAATCTCTGATGCTCTGAGCCAGCTGCTCTCTGGCCGACACACTGTTTACCTGGTGTTGAATAACACAGACGGACAAGTTCAAACATCTGACAACTCACAGCCAACTGGTGCTAACTGAAATCACCTTTAAGTCCGGTTGATTAATAAGGCTTTTTCTATGAGAAGGCCGAGATTAATCAATAAGATTAAATTAATTGGTAAAAATGTGTCTGCCTTCACATGAGGCAGATTCCAAATAAGAACTTTATAATGGACAGATTACTACTGTGCACTGTGTTTCTTCATCTGTGTGCAATCTTGATTTTCATCATCTTTCATGAGCACATTTGTAGCTACGCTTTCATCTGTGGCATGAAACAGAACTTGTCTTGCAGGGTTGTACCTACAACAGGAAAGCATCTATCTTTATTGTTACGTAAGTACGGATTTCAGTACAACATGTTCATATTAGGAAAAGAAAGAAAAACAGTTGAGTGGAGAACAAGCTCAGACACGTTAGATCACACAGAAAATGGGAAGTGGTTGCACACAATATCATTATACTATAAGTAGTATAATATTATTATAGTAGTAGCATCCAAATGACCAATAAAATTTGATTGGTTGAAGCTGGCTCCGTGTTTTCATTGTAGAATCACCTGTTGGGTTAATATTTTAACACAGTAATATTTATATATAGCATCTATAAGTAGTATATAAGCAGTAAATATATAATTTATAACACACTATAATGTATTTGAATGCATATATAAGAATATTTTTGTGTGTATTAATAACTGTATTTGTCAGCGACTAGGCTATAACTCCTGTGAAGCATCAATAACTGCTGGATAAACAGATAATGAATGACAATATAATATAACACAGGTGTATTTGCAGAGGGTACAGTATGTCTTCATATTTTTATATTAATATTTAGTGCTTATTTATACTTCTTCTTCACTGTAACAAACAAATGCAGTCAGCTGATGAAGACCATGAGATGAAGTTGAAAGCTCCAGGAGGAATCTAGTAACTTCATGAGTTTTCATTATCTGTTTGTTGACAACTACATTAATAACAGTTCAGATGTCCTTATATTTGTTAAATTAACAGACAGGAACCTTGGCAATTTTGTTGGTATTTAGCTGCTGCTTGGTGTTACATCCATGTTCAGCAACATTTTGTGAGCCCTAACTATTAATCACCTCAGTCTGAGTGATGGCGCTCTCCAGCTGGGTAATCTGAGCCAGAACTGTGTCCTGGTTGGACAGAATGTAGTTCATCTCCTTTGTAATCTTCTCCTGTCAAATAGACCACAAATACACATCAGACAGCTTAATTGTTACACACAGTCTTACATTAACTCTACATTAGACCATTTACTGAACGGTTCTGCATTACTGCACATTGTACGTTGCTTGGCTTCTTTTTAAAACTGTTTTTAGATGTCAGTGCGTCACTTCACTTCATCGAAACTCAATAATTGAATTTTAAATGGTAGAGAAGCAACATTAAAGTGCAGTTTTCAGAACAATTCTGTGTATTAAACCTTGCAATTTGCAGGACATTTAGAGAAACCTAGTTCAGATCATGTCAGACTCAGAGTCATACCTTCAGGGCTTGGTATGCCTGGGCCACTGGGAGGATTTTGTGTCCGGTGTGGATGCGGCGCAGTTTGCAGAGCGGGCAGAGCAGCCGCTGACAGGACCTACAGTAGAACTGCAGTTTCTCCTGGTCATGCTCTGGACAAGTCAGAACCTGAAGAGGAGAGTCAAATTAAATCTGAACAAATGTATTTGAAACACATTTTACCTGGGGGAGAGGAAAGAGCAGAGCAGTGTAGCAGAGAATTACGAGGATGCGCATGTATTTATCTTATCCAACAGCAGCCAGACGGTCTCAGAAAACACAGAAGTAAAGCATATGTAAAGGTTTTTATCTATTTTAAATATATACACATACTTATGTTCATGTTTCTTCTTTCTTTTCCGTCGTTCTAATCCATGTGGATCTGATCTGAAAATATTAGACCTTTGTGTTCACACTGCTAAATCAAAAAGTAGGATCCGTGCCACAAATGTCTCATGAGTAGCAAACACAGTTGATCCCCCTTAAGATAAGTGGCACTGCACCGAGAAAGGCAATCAGACATTTACATAACAACCCAGTCACCAGCCTTTAAGAATAATAATGGAGGTATTCCTTCCAGATCCATCTGCTTTTATTAGATTTGTGCCTCTTTTGTAAATAAATAATAGTGGATATTCCAAGATCCGATTTATCCGACAACATTTCCTCACAGACTTCTTTTTCTGCAAAGTCTCTTGAGTCTACACAATGTAAGTACGTGTAAGTTTTATAATTGATAAAGCAATTAGTTAGCCATTAGCAACTTATAAACCCTTTGAAAAGAGAGCCTTTGTATTGTTTTAATTGATATGAAGTGATATGAAAATGAACTTTATCATATTACACATGTCGATGAACAGTAAGTGTCTGAATGTCTTACCTTTGGTCTGAAGTTGAGTGTAGGTAGAATATGTTCATGTTGTGCCCGTGGTGTCCCCCATGGGTGATACAGCTTGAAACACTCATTACAGAAATTGGCCCTGCAGTCAGCGCAGCCCTTGGTGGCCTCCAAAGCCTGAGGAGGCTTACAAAACTGGCACATAACAGCCACACTGCCCAGACTCACTGTGTGTCTGTACCTGGTGGTGGTATGGAGGGAATCAGAGAAATATTGTTTTAGACCACAGTTATACAGCTGTGATTATGTAACTTTTTATCAAAAGGGATCTGCCAAACAAATAGCAAATAATTAGTAGTCAAAAGCAGAGGACAATTCTAAACAGCCGAATGTAAGGGTGTGAGAACTTCTATAACGCGACAGCAAAATATCCGGTGTGAGAGACTGAGACAAACAGTATTGAATAGGCGATAAAGTGACCCCAAAGTCAATAGACTGTGGAAACACACAGTCAGCCAGAGTAGCTACCGTATGTTGCAGTGCATGCTCTGCAGAATCCCTCAATAGCAACAACTGCAACAACCACAACTAGATCTATCTTCCCACACCTTCTGCTTTTCAGCCCCAAGTTACAAGTTTTTTGTGCATATTTTTGCATTGTTTGTGTGTGTGTGTGTGTGTGTGTGTGTTCGTGGTACCTACCTCTCAACTATACGCTCCAAAGTGAGATTGCGCAGACAGTCAGTCAGACCCTTCTCTCCCATCTCCACATCTCGGCCACAGGGGACACAGGGGAACATCATCACCAGCGGTGGGCCCTCCTTCCGGCGTCGCCCTGGATACGTCCCATATCCCGGAGACCGAGGCATGGATGGAGAAGGCGGATGGGGACCTCGAACCAAAAACAAAAAAAAACATGTCATCATTCTAAAATGCAAATAAAAGCCCTCACACCAAAAAGGCTGTTTATAATCATTAAGAAACAATGTTCTGTTGAGATAAGTTAAAGATATTCCCCCTCTCTCCCCCCCTTGATGGATTAAATTGACATGGCAAATGAAGAGTTATTCCATACCTGATCGCAGCACACGGTCAATGGGCCTCTGCTCAGCTTTAGGAACAGGCCTGCGTGCCTGACGGGGTGAGCGGGTATTGGGAGTGGAGGCTGGAGAGTTGGGCTCTGGGGGAAGCTCTGGAGGTGGGTATCCATTTGCCACTAAGACCTCCGAGGCACACATGAGGCAGACGCTGTGCTGGCATGGCAGGACCACGGGCTGCTTGACTATGTCCTTACACACATGGCAGTGCAGCTCATGCTCCAGGCTCTTCATGTTAGACTGTCGGAGGCAAAGAGGTGAAAACATAAAAATAAGTTGAGTAACTTCAGGACAACATGTAAGACCAAGTAACGTACAAAGAGCAACAAATCTGCTCAATTAGCCTTTTGTTAGAAGTCAAACCTGCAGCTAGGTCTGAATATTAAACATGGGTGATATCCAAAATGTAATATCTCGATACAGTCAGCCCAAATATCCCGATATAATACATAATTATATTATTGTATTTCATGTTTCAGGCATAAGTGATCCTACTAGTAAACAGCAGTTCATAGTTGTATTTGTCAAATGCCAAAGTGCTATGTACAGTAAACAAAGCAGTGAAATGAGGGTTGGGCTCATCAGGTTGTGCAAAACTGCAAAACTGAAAAAAAAAAAATTGATTTCGCATAAGGCGGGGAATATCGCAATATTTGCTATTATTGAGTGTTGGCCCAGGCTGTATAAAATGTCCCTGCTGGAGGTCAAGTGACATCACAGCACGGCACACCTGCTCTGCCTCAGAGACTGTGCACATGCATGCTTCCCCTTCGACAGACTACTGTATGAATAATTAACTAACCTCTCTCTGCTGGTCTTTTCTTCCATGAATATCCTTTGTTACAGCAGTGTCCGTCGATGACAACGTAAGTTCTGTCAAATAATATCTGATGGTATGTGTCCATCGCGATATAATACCGACTGTCGACAGTAGTAGTGTTGTAGTAGTAGTGTTCAGGAGCTGATGAGATCATTAGCTGGCTATTAGCTTAACCCACAAGGTACTCATGTAACTACGGTACTCAAGTAGTTTATAGGCTACAATTAGCATCGTTATACCAACTCTGATTTACTCTATTGACTGTGTTACCTCCTGTCATGTTGCTAAAACTAGCGCAAGGAGGCACTGATTTCCGTGACACAGTGTCTTGTCCGGTCATGTGACCTTCTACACACCTGGACATCAGCGCCATGTTAGTGTTCATTCATGTCCATGCCCTGACCCCTTGTGGTTATTAGGTAGCATTACTTTTCATTCATGTAACAAATACCCCATGTTAAATTCTAAATGTGCTGTGAAGTCATTATTATTTCCTGTTAGAGATATCACAAACCACATGTAATGTACCTGTCATATTAACAACTCCTCATGCTTGGAAACCAGTGTATGTTTGGAATAAATGTTTCATCTGAAGGAGTGAAATTGCTGCATTTTCTCTGACTGGAAGATTAGGCCAGTTGTACACCTCCAGACTATAGTCACCCAAGTTGTTTTTTACACAAACATACTGGATATCATTTGAAAACTCTCTCAAATGTTAAATATTGTCAGCCGTGCAAGAAATTAATAGTCTAAAACAACATTTTGATTTAAAAAAATGAACCATATTATTAAAGAATAAGTAAACGTTAGGCTATGAATCTGACCAAGCACTCAGACAATTGATCTACGGACACATTTCAGTTGGACCCAGAAAAGTAGTGAGGTTTGATACCTAGCCATATAATTGCAGGCTTACCACTGAGGAAGTACAGTATTATAGGAGACAGAGATGAACTGAGAGAGAGACAGGGCAATGGGTACAGCTGTCCCAGACCGGCGACATAGGGCATCAATCTTCTTAAATATGGATTAAGACCAGGCATTAATTATTCAACCACTGCACAGAGTGCATCTCTTCAATTCAAGCCCTGCATATGAACATGAGCACTTTAGCCAGTAGCCACTACTGTATGTCTGTATGTCTTTCTGTATTTATTACATATTTTTTACTCAGCATCATCATGTGGATGTAAATGTGTATTACACAGGCTACAAATGAACACTAGCTCTAGTGTACATCCATAGATTGGCTTTGTTACTGCTCATATTTCTCATAGCATATCAGATGCTGCCTCCATGGTGGTACATACTGTCACATGGCACAATAAGAACAGGACAAAAAATGCAGTGCAAAGACACTGGATTTCACACATCACACACAGTAGAAGTGTTCGTTTTAATCAGTTTATATGACAGTTTGATGATGGGTTTATTTCTTTGTATACCTCACTGCTGAAACAGCACCTTCAGTCCATGTAACCACAGTGGTCAGAGCTTTTGTGGGTGTGGGTGGGGGGGGGACAAGGGAAAAAGCAGACCTCTAAAGCAGTTAGCATGTCACTGCCCAGCTAAAGGACATTGATTTGACAGAAAAGGACACACAGGCTGTTGCAGAAACCTCTGACTTCACATCCACAGTCACTCTTACTACAAGGCTTCATGTATCTCAGTATGTGTTTTAATTACTCAGATCTCGTGTATAAACAGTATGTGTTAGTGAACCATACGAGGAGTATGTCAAATTTTCATTCATTTTGCCAGTTCAGATGGCCTGCTTTATTTTGCTACATGGATGCCCTTGACACACAACCTCAGCCTACAACCAAAACTGTTGCAGGGCCACCACCAGCAGCAGCAGCAGCAGCAGCAGCAGCAGCAGCACTGACACTATGAGTTCACTTCAGAAATCGGGACAAGACAAACCGACTGACTGTGCTGCATAGGGGGTTTGGAGATTTTGTCACATTGATGTGATGCAGGATCAGGAGAACTTATAACAGCGCGCCATAAACCACTGTTAATACCACTGTTTCTGCGTGGGGTTGCAGAATCATATACAGGGGTACATTCCTGCATGTCCACTTGATTTTTAAGAAGGCCAAGAACTCACACAACATGCAGCTAGATGACAAAACTAACATATACAAGATGATTGATGCAAGCAATGCCCTCCCAGTTTCCACAGTTAAATAAAATGATACAGCTGCAGGCACGTTCCCCCAGTTGAGACACAATTAGGCTGCTGCAAAAGAAACGAAGAGATCCATATTCACTATTCTTACACTGGATTAACGGAACCTACTTTCCCCCTCAGTCCATCTCAGTCCCTCTGTGTCATTCTCCAATGTCAACTCCGGCCTGCCTTTTTTTTCTGCCCCCTCGTGCAATGTACTGTGTCGCAATTTCAGGATATCACGGTCCCAGCAGACCACAAACACCACGACAAACTGTGGGCCCGCAGCTGAGATGGATAGTGCGCACTGCTAATGCCGAGCCCGGCGCGGTGAAGGCGTGAAACAGGCGATGCGACATCGCATTCTTACCTTCACCTGGAATCTAGGCGCCATGGCAGCAGTGGACTACGTGCACATTCCCAGCATCAAGACAGCGCTGTCTCTTGAAAAGAGGGGAGGGGTTTGAGGCAGTGCATCTCGAACAATGACCCCCCCCCTTCCTCCTCCTCCTCCGCCCCCTCCCCTTCCCCTCCTCCCCTCCTGCACCGGTAAAATGACTAACTCGATTGCATGAAAAGATGCTGCACGTTATAATTTTTTTTTTTTTTTTAATGTGATATGTCATATAACGTGCACGAGCGAAGACCTCGGGAAAGTCAGTCCTCGTAACCACCTCTGCACACGATTCATGACATTTAACCCTATATTGCTACAAGCAGCACAGCAGCATCTACACACTTTTCTCCCTTGCCTCAGCAGCAGCAGCAGCCGAAGATCCTGCATCTCGTCTCCATGGAAACGACCATCCAGTGAGCCCAAAATAAGAAACGTGTCATTTCAGTCTGCACCCACGCTGTTTTGCCATTAGTAAAAAATCAAAACACTGTCATATCTACAGTCAAAAAAAAGCACATTTATTTACAGAACCGAAGAGGAAGTTAGCTCGAGTATGGTGTGCCGATCGAGGCATTTTAGGATCTCCATTAATGTGGGTTACAGCATCAAGAAAACCAACCTTACACCACAGATTTCCTACACCAAGAACTGGGGATTTCCCCTAAATTGTATCGGCCACATGCATCGTATTTCATTTTAATTCAAAGGCCTTCTTTATAATTGCAAGACAGACAGGCCCGTTTTCCAGAAACGCTCCGGAGGATGAAACATGGAGACACGGTATTCATCCACACCGTGAATTCAGTTCTACATTAAAAAAAAAAAATAAAAAAAAAGGTTGCAGTTAAAATAAAAAAAAGAAAAAAGAAATAGCCTA
Organism: Seriola lalandi dorsalis; assembly: GCF_002814215.2. Classification (NCBI taxonomy): domain Eukaryota; kingdom Metazoa; phylum Chordata; class Actinopteri; order Carangiformes; family Carangidae; genus Seriola; species Seriola lalandi. The sequence goes on along the minus strand of NW_019524961.1, from coordinate 928,831 downwards.
CCTTTATTTGAGTATACACACAGCGACAACACAAAAACAGACACATACTCACACTGATACGAACCAAAGCTTCCATCGTTGATGTGGCTGTTTTTAAATCCATCTCTGCCATTTTAAGAAAATAGCTACCTCCTCTTTTCATCATCTGGATATTAATCGCGACGTATCTAGGCCATAGGCCATGTGGTACATATTAACAATTTAAAAATGTGTAACTATAATTTTTTTTTCCGGTTTACCGTTTGGTAAAAATCTATTTGTATAATTTTTCAAAAGACAGTCGATCTGGACATTTTTGCGCATCAATACAAAAAGGCTGATAAATATCAGCTTCTGAGTAAAAAACAAACAAAAACGAGGACACCGATTCCTCAATTTGTTACTAATTTCAGTCTATATCCAAGCTGAATGATGCCTGTAGCTGTATTCCTCACCCAGACACCCGCCCCCCACCCTTGCCATCCCGCACCGGATGCCTTCAAATGATGTGGAACACAGCAGGTTGAAAGCTTGATGCCATTGGACGGGGAAAAGCGAATCTGAATCCTCTATCGGAGAGCAAATGTGTCGAGCAGTAACGTTCCCTCAAGGATGTAGACCGACATCACCAATCCTGTATGGAAACAGTGAGGGTTTTGAGGATTTGAGGTGAGGTTTTCCCTAAATAGCTAACATTAACGCATATGGCAGTGGAGCAACATTGGCCATTATCTTGTGGACTGTATGCCTTGGGTTACCAGCTGTAGACCCCAAATGTCACATTCATTTCATTTACTCGAATAAAAGTCATTATTTATTGTAGCCTCCTTGAAATACTAAAAAATGAAAGTATTTATGATGCAGAACGAATCCACTCTGTGATTATTAGTATGATGTAATGACAATGATATAACAATTTGATGCTGTGGTTGGTGGATGTGTTGCTAATTTAACTATACTTTCATTGGTGTATAGTTCAATCTATAAAAGCGCATCACATCCTTAGGAATGATCATCATTTGTATGTTAAGTCTTAAACTGCAAAGCTACTAAAAAGTGTAGAAAGCTCAGTATTTCCTTTGATTTTAAAGTTCAACTAAAACTGAGGAGCACTTACAATATAGTTCCTTTCCGACACTGTGTTTTGCTTAAAGGGATAGTTTGGGTTATTTGATGGGGCTGTATGAGGTAGTCGTGCATAGTTGGTGTATTACCTGCAGTGGATGCCAGTTAAGAGAGGCGGCCGGGAACACCGGCACACTAGCAGAGCTATGTGCTTCTGTGCACGGGGCCCCCAGAAGTGTTTTAGACACTGAAACAATCCTCTATCTGTTGAAAGGTACGCCTCATGTAGAATATTTTCAGGACTTTATCTTCCTTTGAAAACCACTTTCCTTTGGCACTAAATTTTTTCAACCCTGAACTACCGTATTCCTACTTACAGTACTTAATCCATAGGTGCTAGTAAGCAGTTGAGTAAAAATCAGGTTTCTCTCTATTAACAGTGGTAAGTTCACTGTTGTTGTTCTCTGGTAAATTTGCTGTCAGGTGTGTTCATGACGCAGGCCTTCGGGTGCTGTACCACAGGATGTCCACAGGATGGTGTGCATACTGCTCTATTCAGGCATCTGCTCAATCAGTTACAGTTCATATGTAACCTTATTGATATTTGAATCCAACCTCATAATCAAACGCTGTAAGAAAAAGAAAATGGGACAGGCCTTTATGTAGAAATACACACATCCATCTACCACATGACTGTGAAACTCACAAGTTAGGGCTTAATTTTACACACACATGGAGTCAAATAAGATCTGGATCTAGATCTCATATCTACATGTGCTATTAAACCAGATCTCTTTAATGAAGAAAGCAAGAAGCTTTCTCATTCAAATGTGCATTTTTATTTAACACCTTTGTCAGTTTCCCCAGTTGACACACAGTTTGTAATACCATATATTCACCACAAGATGGCCCACAACTCATGTAGCCTATCAGAAGCACACTTCAGCAAAGAGCTTCACAGGATGAACAAAAGAAAAGAGGAACATCATCCAGTAATAAGAAAACTCAAAACAAAATACCAACATTCTTCCAATACACAATCTGCGGTCTGTCATATGTTCTGATAATTCTTTGCCAAAATCGTTCTGAAAATGAAGGACAAACTGCTGGAATGTACATTGTTTGTTTAGTTTAATCTGTGTTATAATGGTCAGTACCTTCAATGTAACGGTAGTAAAGCAGTCCCTATAGAGTAAGAGTATAACACTGTGAACTCAGTATCAATTACTGCACAATATGTGAGTTTCCCATTAATGAACATTAATACAAATGTCAACAGTAATTTGTTCCGGTTTAGCATAAATCCAATCACTTGATTGCATGTGTTGTTAATCACTCAGTCACTGCAGGGACAATAGATCTTGTTTAGTGAGATCATCATGTACTGTATGTTAAAATGCTACTGATTGGCTTTGCTGCTGGTTACACTGAGTCACAGTCACTAACTACATCATTTTTATGTTGTCAGAAGTCACCAGTTCCCTTCTTTGCTTGTGACAAATCCTCTTCTTGAGTTAACTTCTTTTTTTTTTTTTGACTGGATCACCAACCAGGCAAAGGGGACAACTGCTCAGGGGCCCCAGACCCCACCAAGACCTCAAAACTCCCAGGTTTAGTGTAACTGTAAATTTGTTATAAATTTGGCCCCATGAAGAACAGTATCAACTATAATGGGTCCTCCATTCTCCACGTGGTCACTCTGGTCTTGAAGAAGGACTTTGTGTCACAAACTAGCCTAGTTGTAAGAACTTAATTACTGTAGTTTATATTGTTTATTGTATAATTAGTTCATATTGATCAAATTACTTTTTTCTGTGTTAAGTAAACAACACACAGAGAACCAAGAGGAAGGGAGTATTAATCCATCATAGCCGTACTGTGAGGCTGCAATACACAATTATTTTCTTTTATAATCAATTAATTATTCAGTGTATAAAATGTCAGAAAATACACAGGTTGGCCTCTGGCTGCTAGAGGAACTAATGACACTGCCACGTATAGTGGGAGTCAATAGGGGCCCCAAAAGTAATTTTTGCCCAGGGGCCTCCTGGGAGGTTAATCCAGCCATGCTGTAGCGTATCAGTGATAAATGTGACATAAAATAACTTCCACCTCACTTTATTAATCATTTATGAACTAGCTACTACAGCCTACTACTAAATAAGATTAGGGTCTTAAAATTGCCAGGCTAATCTATGTTACTCCTGACATTGTTTTTGTAGTGGTAAAAATACCCCAAGTGAGATAACCTATATTTTTTTGATTTATGTATTACTTTTTTGACAACGTCACTGTTCTTACTATTTAAGAATATATATGTTAGTACAAGTACTCCACAATCTAATGTAAAGTTTATTAATACTGTATCTGTGTTACCGCCCACCGCCGTGTGTGCAGTAGAGCCCACCGCCCGTCTCACAGCTTGACTCACACCGCACAGCAGCCAGGGCGTCGCCTGACTATAAAGTCTCTGCTGCGCTTATTCCCAACTTCTGAACATTCCCACCTCTGCTCTGACGACCACGTCCCAGCCCTGCACGGTAAGACCTCACGACACTGCTCCCTTCTCAGTTTCGCTTTGTTTGTCAGGATTTTCACAAACCCTTTAACGCCTGCAGGTATACAACCGATTGGGTGTGGGAGGAATGAATTACTTATGTACTTTTATCTGCCAGTCATAGTTTTTCCTGATGGGAAGGCATGGCCTGTCTGTGGTAACGTTTTTTGTTTTTTTTAATGGAGTCTCCTTTACAGAACTGAATAAAAGTTTATCTGCTGTTTTGTAGCCTACTACTTTTAATTATAGTTCTATATACTGTGTATATATGTTGACTATAGCCTATTTATATGGTGCTGCAAGTTCCAGCTCACACTTTGACAATGTTTAGGACTTTAAGACGGTTTTAATATTTTTTATAATATTCATGCAGTAGGCTAATAAGCATTCACTGGCTACAAATCTTATTTTTTCCTGTTTTACTCACGTTTCATTCCACTTCTTGTAGTATAGTTAACACAGTGGAGTCTATATACACAATAGATAAAGGGTATGGTGTGACTGGTGGTGACTGTGGGCATGTACACACATGTGCTCTGCTGCTATAGACTCAAATTCCACCATTCGGGGCTTTGGTAGACTTAAGTTTTCCATTCCCTCTCACACAAATAACACACAACCTCTCCTCCCCTGTTTTTCCCTCCCTCTTCTCCTTTTCAACTGTGGAAACTCCACAGCAACAAGGTCAAGTGTGTTCACAGTGGTTTCAGTTTTGTGATGTGTTTTTGAAATCAGTGGCTATTCCGGCAGTCTTTTTCTAACAACTTAATAACAGACATTCTCTCACTTCTTCATGAACATTACTCATCAGTGGGAGGGGACGCTGGAACATGGGCCAAGTGCTGCTTCCCCTTCATTGAGTTGCTTCACATCTACCTACAAAGCGATGGAACGATCCTCTTTTGCAGGACGGAGTCTTAATTTTATTTCTCCAAAGGAAAGACACATAATCAGACAAGCCAACATTTGTTTTACACAAGCGGTTTGTACCGTTTACTCTGAAAGGATCTGCTTCTTGGCTTTTGAACTCCCCCCCCCCCCCCCCCCCCCCCTTAAAATCTTTAGATAAGGTCATCAGGAGGACATGATACTGTACAAAACTCATTTGAGGACTTTCACATCAACTATCACAGCTAAAACAAGTTTTTATCAATCTTCTCCATTTTCTCATCAAAGTTCCCTGAGTTCTTGTTTTTAAAATTGGTCACTGGAACTAAACTGTATGCCATCAGTGATCATATCAATTTGAACTTTGTTTTTCAGTCGAAACACACTCCCAGCAACCATGCCTTCAGAACTGGAAACCGCCATGGAGTCACTCATCAAGGTGTTCCACCGCTACGCCTCTAAAGAGGGCCGGACCGGCACACTCAACCGACGAGAGCTCAGAGAGCTGATGGAGAACGAGCTGTCTAACTTCCTCAAGGTGAGAAGGGATCAACGTGTAAAGTGCATAATGACAGCTTCCAAAAAATTTTAACACAGTTGTTCATTATTGATTTTCTTTGTTGATGCTCCCCTCCAGTCTCAGAAAGACCCTGCTGCTGTAGACAAGATCATGAAGGACCTTGACACCAACGGTGACGGCCAGGTGGACTTTGAGGAGTTTGTTTCGCTGGTTGTCGGACTTTCCATTGCCTGTGAGCAGTGCTATCAGATGCACATGAAGAAGACTGGAAAGAAGTAAAAGATGACAGCAGAAGAGAGGAGAAGAAACCAAAAAGAATTTCAATTTTTGTAAAGATAGTTTTGTCCATTAAATATACTGAAGAATTTCAAACCTCTTGTGTCTCGTGGGTGTTGTGTGTCTATGTGTAAATTACTGCATATTTAGGCTCATGTCTTCATACATTTTCTCTCATTTAAATATGAAACCACCTTTCACCACATTTATTTGTATAAATATTAAAAAATGACAGCAAACGTCATGTCATAGCTATTTCCCGCAGCCATTGGTTTGTGTTAACCTCACACCCTGATAAATCTCATTCCAGAGATCACGTTGTACTTGCTCTCTTGGCAACTGCACCAGCAACACTAGGTGTGATGATGTAATTCCCACCTGTATTTTATGCTTCCCTGAGTGTGATAGGGCAGACAAACCTCTCCCTCTCTGTTTGATAAAGTCCTGCTTATCACTGCCCCGAGGAATCTGCAGAATGTTCTGCTCATGACCACACCTCTCTCTGAAGCTGATGTTGCAACTCTCTACATTATGGCGCATCAGTGAGCAGATAAATTAGCTGATAAGGTGCTTTGTAACCGAGTAAAGTTTGCAGCATATTAGTCAGTTCCATTTGATTAAGCGAGGCAGAAGTGGGCACCATGAAGAAATGTGGAGGGTCTGAGTCACAGGGCTCGGCAGATCAGCTCACCACTGTTTTTCCACCAAATTCTTTTCATTGTGTTTCACGTCTGGTCAGAGTTGGACAACCCCAGAGAGGGGGACAGGATAGGATAGCCCTCTGCCTTCTGACCTCCCTGACCAGAAAATGGGAGGGTTTTTTTTTTTTTTCACTCTAAAATCACGTCTTCTCAGGCAACACTTCTTCTCAGGCTATGTGCTGACACCGACAGGCTCCACCAATCAAATGCTTTCGTCACAGATGTAAAGGATAGGGTTCTGTGGGTTAGGCCTGACGACAGTGGGTTCTGGTGATGGTCTTCCGTTCCCATAGAAGTATGCAGAGCTTTTACTGCTTGAGGTAGCCGTGCCTGGAAGACTAAACTTAGGGCAAAGGAGTGTCATGTGCCTCATGAGCCTTGGACACGCCTCCTTGGGTAGGGCCAGACTTTGCGGCCTACCAGTGTTCATGGTTACAGGGCAAACACTGAAGTTGCTAGGCTACGATACTCTCAGTGTGTATGTGTGTGTGTGTGTGTGTTGCTACAGTTTGTATTCACCCCTCAGTTTACACAAGCACCACGCCCATGTGATCCACAGCTGAGTTTAGAGCTGGGAATTCCTACTTTGCTGACTGTTTTTTTCAATATCCCTTTTGTGTTTCTCATATAAACAGACCACTGCATTCATAGAAGTATGAGGTGCAGCGAACTCATGTCTACTGGCTGCATGTTTATCATGGGGCCTAAAACAATACAATCATCATTTGTGCAGATGAATTACTCTCTAGAAACATGAAGCAAGACACCAGCCGTCGATTTGGGACGCCAATGACCAGGTCAAATCTTGCTCCCTAAGTGAGGAGACTTCCTAATACTGAGATCAGGATCTTAGTCACAACTTCGTCAGCTGGAATAACCCTGCATCCTCACAGTTTTATTATATCTCTAGTCATTCTTTATGGAGGGGTGTGTATCGGTTCAAAGATTAGCAAACATTCACCACTCACCAGTGTATACCACACCTACATACTTTGGATGTACACAGACAGAATAGCCCCTGTCAGTGGATAATTTAATCTGTTAAACTATAACACCAGTTCTTAACACATCAACCCCCCAACATCCGGTTTGTAGCTTTTGCCATGGGAAACGACATCGAACTATTGTGATCTTTTTATAGCTGATGATGTAGCTTATAAAAAACGTTGAAGTACTTCATGTCAGTTTATTGGTTTCCTTTTTGCTGTTGCTTAGATCTGAGCCAGCATTTTGCTGGTTATATTCACAGGTGAGAGGATATGTTCACACTTTTATTTTTCACCCCATTTTGCAAATATAAAACAACCAACAAAACTGTTTAAAGTCAGAGTGGGGTGGGGCAAGTGCTACTACATTAAGCCTTCTTCACAGAAGACATTTTGGCCAGCACAGGTGTAGATAAATGACGGTGGCTTTTATTGTTTGTGGTCTTTTACTCCCCTCATTTACAGACATCTCTTTCCTGTATTTCACTAATGAAAGCTTAAAACTCCCCTACAATAATATATTTAAAAAAAAATATTAATAATACTAATAAAAAAGTACCAAACTTCTTTTTGAATTCTGGTTGAAACTGTCCAACAGATTCTCTTTTGGGAAAGAACACTATATGTTGTCTTTCCAGTGTACTTCTGCTTCACCACCAGATGGCACACGAGAATAACTGTAATCATAATGTTGGCCTTGAATGTTTGATAAGTTATTAAAACCGCTCCGGCTGTGCTGCAGATAGTTTCATATGAATCACAGCTGGAAGAAAAGTGGAATGTGGTTTCCATGGATACTCCCTCCCTAATTTAAGTTAGTAAAATGAGGAAGGAAGAGGACAGGAAAAAAGATTGACAACTGTTTACCGCACAGTGAAAAAGTGCAATGTTGCATTACAACAGAAGACATGCACGGTGGTGAGAGGAACCTAACTTCTCATCTACGATCTGTACTTTACTGGACTTTGATTTTAGTTGTTAATTAGAGACCAAAATAATTGTACCCTGACCAAAGAGGAGAGACAGGAAAAGACCTTTGATAACTAAGTCAAAGTCACACAACAGACCACACACACACACACACACACACACACACACATGGAACTAAATATACACAGAGTTGCCACAGCACTGACTTTTTTTTATTTATTTATTTATTTTTTTGGTCTCTCATTCCTGGTCTCTGCAGTATGACTCATGAGCTTCAGGGACATGACTGTGAGTCATAGCCTCCACCACAAAATTGCAAGGAAGAGTGGACCCATTTGAAACCATAACAATCAACGCTCACTGACTCACTGTGCCTAAGGTTCTCGTTTTAGAGTCATGTGTGTCTCAAACAATTAAATAAAAATAGAAAAAAAAGTCATTATACGCACAAAAGCACAGTCAGTACAACATGCAATTTAAATGTCTGCTGACACACAAGTGGATAGAAGAAAAAAAAAAATCCACATTTAACTTAAAACATGCATGACATTGAATTTGCCAGGCAGTTAAGTCTTTCAGGAAGGGTACTGCAACTGAAATCTCACATTTGGTCTTTATCTTTAGAAAAGTCATAAAAATTATCAAAATTTATTTGATTGGATTGGATTTGTCGCATAGAGATATTGTATATAACAAACTTGCAAAATGAAACAGAGGTGCAGGTATGATTTTTTTTTAAAAAACATGACAAAAGTTTGCTCTCAAAGTTAACTTAGTTTTTTGTCGTAAAAAGCAGCTCTAGAATTTGTCTAATCTAGCATTAAAAGGATTAAGAAAAGTGACCTCTAAAAGGACCTGCTGTATATGACTGCATCATTACAAAAAGTGATTGTATTCACATAGTAATTGTTGTAACTCTTCTTTCATCAGCTTGCAACAGACAAGAAAAATGAATACAGTTTTTGTTTTCGCTGAATTAAAAAGAAGTAAACTAACAGTAAGCATAAAATCTATATCTCATCAGATACACTGCATCAAAGAATGTAAAAAAAAACTTTTTACGACTGTTGCATGACTAAGTTGGCTTTGATTATATTGTAGCTGTAACAAGCACGGAGAATTTTAACTTTGAAAAAGTCAGCACACTGCTAATATTCATATTCTCTATGTCCAACACTGTCTGCAGTACTAGTAGCACTAACAGAGTCAAATGCAATCTTGAGATCACAACATTAAGTTACTGTGATAAATTATGCAAACTTTTTTTTTTAGCATTTTGAAAGTGCTTCCTGAATGCATACATGCAATGTGCTTATCAGACTGCAAGATGTTGTAGACATGAAGTACAAAATGAGTCACAGCAGAGCCCCTGACAACCAGCATGAATAATCATCATTTGTTTGTTGATCATCTTCTAAGCAACAATAGATAAATGCAGTGTTTGTTGAAGAGTGACTGAAATGAAAAAAAGTTACAGAACACAGGGGGACACATGAAGTAGGAATGGCTGAAGATGAAAGGGGTATTATGGAGGGAGGGATAGTGGGTGTGGTGCTGTATAAAGCATCCTTTGCAACCATTTCCCCATCACTACAGCTCCTCCAAGACTGACTTTCACTCTCTGGTCTCCTTAAATCCCAACCTTGGTGAGTAGAAAATCTAAACAATCTCATTTTGTGTGAAAAAAATGCTCCTGGACTTTTTGCAATTGGAAATTTCATGTCATTTTAGTCATTTTTATTTGTGTGAAATTCAGAAATAGCACACAAGTATTCACAAACTGCAAAGTTACCAGCTCTGTGTATATTTTTTTAATTAACTATGACTTCTCTTCATTGCTTGTGGAACTTGCAGTGTTGCAACAGATATTCTTACTTTTGCTTGAAACCAAATTAAACATCTGAACAGATATTTATGGTATAGTATGGTTTTTGTTTTTGTGCTCTCTTCCTCCACAATTCCCATCTGTTTACACACCCTCCGGTGCCACAGTTTCCTCAGCTTACCACACCCCAGTGAAGGAGCAGTACCATGTGAGTCAGAGTCAATGCAACAAGAACTGACTCTCTTGGGTTCATGCAGTCAGTGGGAAAAAAAAACAATTTTCAGCTAAGAGAACAGACATCTGGCTTCATCTGCAGGGACTTTAATCAAGCCTTGACCTGCTCCTTTACCTAGTTCAGCATGGTTACCTGGAGAGATTCAGCTGTTGCCATAACAATGTCCCGTGTCACTCTGCAGAGACGCTGTGTTAGAGACCGGTGACATAGGGAAATACGAGTGCTTGGGCCCTGGTGGAAACCCAGGGTTTATTTATATCCAGCAGCATGGAAAATCCAGAGAAAAACACTAGCAGAGACAAAAGCAATTATGTCAGCCACTGTTTCATACTTTTAATCTTTGAATTAATTAATTAAACTAGTATGCATTCCTTTAAGTATATATTTTGCTACATGATGTATATATTTTGTGTCTGTTATTACAGTATATGAGTAAACTCATATTGCCACTTAAACTGCAACAGGACAAAAAAGCAGTTGGCCAACACTGGCACAATAGTGAGGCAGACTTATAACCAGACGCCAGATTCTAAAAATGCAATGCTCAGCCAAAAAAAAAAAAAAAAATCAAACTGAGTAAATCTGTTCAATGCCAGTTCAGCCGTACAGTCCCTGCACTCCTCTCCCTTCTTTTTCTTTCCCCTGCAACCAGTCCCTCAAGCTGTGGATATAAACTATGTCCTTTGTTAGCATTTCAAATTTGACCACAATATCACATGATGAAGTCAACAGATCTTCACTCGTCCTCTAGATGGAGTCGTAGCGACTTTAAATGAGAGCGCCATCCTTCAGCTACTTCTTCAGTTAGTCCATCTGAGGATGTATAACCAATACCACAGAGTCCATGTCATCACAGTATAAAAGGTTTGATGACAATCAATACAGGGACATCAGGAAAAATTCCATGTGTCATTGTTTAATTCTTTTTTTATTTCTGTCCTCTTAAACCAGCCATCATCATGTCTGACATCCAGCAGGCCATGGCCCTCCTCATCACCGCCTTTGATAAATACTCTGGCAAGGAGGGGGACAATCACACCCTGAGCAAGGCGGAGCTGAAAGAGCTGCTTGCCAATGAATTTGGAGAGCTGCTGGGGGTGAGTGACCTTTGGCCTCTCTCTTTGTCAGTGCTGCACACTCAAAAGGATGCATGAATACACTGACTTACATGTAGAGCTTTGTATATTGAGAGTGTTAAATACATTAATATTGAAATATGGTTTGTGCATCTGGCTGTGCACACGTCCAGTGACATTTCTGATGAGCCTGCTGAGAACTTACCTACAACTAATGTCTTAAAATCATGACATGCATAATGGAATCATTTGTATGGCAGAAAGTTGCGTAAAAGCCAGGCAACGCGTTCGCTAACTTTTTTCTTACCTGCAGAAATCCAATGACAAGGCAGCAATAGACCGCATCTTCAAGGACCTGGACACAAACAAGGACAACAGTGTGGACTTCCGTGAGTTTGTCACCCTGGTGTCCTGCCTCACTCAGATGTGCCACGAGTACTTCATCGGCAAGAAATAGGGATCCGAGCGCCACCTTGGGGCCAGCACGGAGAGGTGCCTTCCTGTGAAAGACAAGAGTGTCTCTTGAAGGAATATACATTTACTACTGCTAAAAGGCACTAACAAAAAATATTATATATGTCGTTATGCAAAATTAAATAAACTTTTTTTTGTTGTTTGAAACACTTGAGTTGTGCACTTTGTGTGTTACTGCACGTACCAATATTGGGCAATTGCACAGACATGTCAGCACCATAATCTTCAGTAAGCTGATGATACTTTTGATGTTTGCCCAAAACACATTAAGTGTTTGATTTTGTTCTCACTAGACTTCATGCCTGAACTCTTGCTGGACTACCTTCAGGAAAGGAACAATACAACTGCAGGTTATGGTAGGAAGGATGCCATTGTAATTCAGAATGTTTACCAAGCACTCTATTTAAAACAGGACTATGTAACTTCTGAAATAAGAAATAACACAATCTTCCTTTTACAACTATAATATTAAAATTAGTTTCTTTTACTGTCAACTCTTCTTAATTCAGCTTCAACTGTCATTTATTTCCATTTATTGGTGACGTGTTGGCGATACACCAATATTCTTTTAACACGATGCATTTTGGCAGAAATGTGTCTCAAGGGCACAACAACCTGCAAGTTTTTATTCCAATCAAATACAGAACAGGTGATCTCACAGATGACACCTTCCTCTATAATGAATTTAAATTAATAATAACATTATTAATTAAATTATTAATTTAAAATTATTGTTTAGATTACATAAGATAACATGACATGAGGCACAATTATATGTTGTGTAGTGTTTGGCATCAGTTTTTAACTGTGTCACGAGGCAGCAAATCAGCCAGTAACAAAAATGAGAGAGGGAGAGAGAGAGAGAGAGAAAGCATGTTTCCATATTGTACCAAAGTACTTGAAGTAAATACTAACATTAACATTCAGCTCCCATACAGATGGAACATCATTTTGTAAGAGTGTCTTCTCAGTTTGTGGAAAAGATGAGCTCTGACTCCAAGGGCAGTTACATAACTGTCTGTACTGCAGCCCTTTTTATAAAATATAGTGGGGTTCAAAAGTCTGAGACCACATTGAAAATCTCGAATAATTCCACATAAACCTGGAAATAATCAGAAAGTTTGAGGATTCTGAAACATTTAGAAAACACAAGAAGATATGTCATGTAAAATGAAGAGGAATTAATCAAGATTCTGCACTATTTCTACTTGTGAGCAATCAAAATTAATCAAATCTGGAGCACTGACCAACTCAACTCCCTTGTATAAAAGGTCCAATTTCCTTTAGTTGTATCCCTTCCAATGAAGCATGTGCTCAGATGACAATCAGGTGGCTCGTCCAAGTAACTCAACTTGCAGCCAGGGTTCACTTGTTATAAATAAGTCTGTGCCTCAAGTTTCCAGCAGATCATTGCTTACTAAGTAGCATTGTGATAGTAGAAAAAATAGCATCAGAAACAAGTGAAAGTGTCATAAATCAAACTGTTATTCGAAGCTCCTAGTGTCTAATCATGGCTAGACCAAGGGTTTCAAAGGGAGCACTGCATGTTACTCCAAAACGTTTTGTAGAAACTGGATCGGGTGTCTTGAAAGCACAATCAGGCAGACCAAAAGTGACGACACCATCAGAAGAAGGTCAATGCATCAAGCTTAGTTCCCTGAGAGATAGAAAAGCAAGTTCAACACTGATACAACATATGGTAAATAAAGAGGGTAAGACTCAGTTGGCTGAAAAAGAAGGCTATCTTATAGTGGGGTGGGGGGGGGGGGGGGGGGGGGTGCAAGGTCAAATGCTTGGGGTGGGCTAAGACATAGAAGAATTTCACAGCTGATGACTGAAAAAAATCATATTTACTGCTGAATCCAAGTGTGAGATTTATGGCCATAACAGAAGGGTGTATGCAATGAAACCACAGTATATCAAACTGTGATGGGAACAGTCAATACTTCCACATAATATTTCTACATTTACTTCTACAAAATTCTATTAAAATTTCTATTGGAAGGTATGTAATGTGGGCCTATATATTAACTATCATCTCTATCATCTCTTACTTTTACTTCCTGTGTGTATAAAGACTGTTTCATCGAAGCTTAAAAAAAAGTTGCTCTTAAATTAAAATGTGCTGATAGAATAAATATATTTATAATATAATCAAATAAATTGACCTGTTACCCATATTGTCACGTTAACAGATTATATGCGTAATGTTTACGTGATAAGTAAGTTCGCACTGAGAAGATGAGGGACTGTTCAGAACAGACCAGTTTCGGTGACGCCTTCGGCAGGTCACGTTGTATGGCCGTGTCTCGTGACGCTTCCTAGGGGCGGGTTATCAACAACAGAGTCGGTCTGTGGAGCTAACGTTACCGAGGGACAGAGCTCGAGTGTTGTTTTGAATTTGCTAGAAGACACCGACAGGAGGGGGGGTAGGGTCTGTGGATAAGATGGCGGATGTAGGAGACGATGAAACTCGGTCGGCTCTCCCTTCGGCATCCCGTAACGGTCCGGTTGTCGTTTCGTCGGCGGGCACCACGGGCCAAATCGTAGCTACGGCAACATCAGGTCCACGGGTGGTGAGGATTGTCAAGTCCGAGTCCGGCTACGGGTTCAATGTTCGCGGTCAAGTTAGTGAAGGAGGACAGCTCCGGAGCATCAACGGGGAACTGTACGCTCCTCTTCAGCATGTTAGCGCTGTTTTGCCCGGAGGTGCGGCGGACCGAGCTGGGATAGCGAAGGGTGACCGGATCCTGGAGGTGTAAGTCAGCTTCTGTCCGCTCAATGAAGCCAGGGAGTTAGCAAGTAAAGCTAGCTATCGAGTTAAGCCCGTTTGGATTCAGTTTGAAGCATGTGTTAACATTAGCTATCTTCAGGTTATAACGCTACGTCACTTGTGTGTTATGACAACAGAAGTAGCCGTTTGCATAGATAGGTAGTTATTTGTCTTGTTTACGAGCATTTGTATCTGACTAATCAGTTAGAGTTGTAGCTCCACCAAGCTAACGCTAGTCAGTTAACGAGAAGGCTAACCACCTTACATAAGTTGGACAACAGGCTGTGCATGTTGATTAGCTTCAGCTAGCTAGCGAGCCAGGTAGCTAACGTCTTGTTTAGCTAGCCCTTTGGCTAGTGACTGCTTCAGAATAGTTGTGAGGATGGATTTAATGACAGCTTTGTTGACATTGCATTGTCATATGCATACTAGTTGGGATGTGTATTTTGACCCTGCCTGAGGACAGTGGATGGCAGTGTTGTCACTCAAATTCAACATCATATGGTGTGTGTCCTTCTTGTCTTGGAAGAGAGACCTCTTGGCAGGCTAGCTTGATTAGCCATGCTCTTTACATGGGTCAGTGTTAAGAAGTGTCTATTGATTTCGTCCTTTATCACTATCAGTACCAGTGGTTGTGATACGCATTGCTGGATCCTAGAGACATCTTTGTAGATGTGTTTATTTTCTTTTTCATCCAACTTTCGAATTTCTGTCGTACCAGGAAAAGTCAGGGGTCAGCTGTCACTTTTTCCCTAGAGTTTTAGATAAAATAACTTACATGTTGAAAGTTTTATTTTAACCTTTAACTTTTAGCATATGTATAATAAACATTTTACAGAGAAATTATATGTAAAATATTGTTGAAATCTTGTAAGGTGTATAGTAAGTAAAATGTTAATGGTAAATAACATCTACAACTACTACAGTTATACATGTTTCTTAGGAGTCCATGTGGCCCAGCATAATAGGCCTTAAAGTCAGGATTTGAGCAGTGAAAACATGTCCATGGATTACTGGTAACTTGACCATAGGCTAAGCTTTCAATAAAGGAGAATAGAAACTGTAAACAAGGAACAATAACCTTACTTCTAGTTTGTTTCACCCAGCCTGTGTATTCTCAGTTTTACCTTCTAAATCACTCACTGGTCACATGACAGGGCTGGTTCTTATCATGTGACTTATTAACCAGCTTGACTATTCTGCAAAAACTCAGAAGAATCCTCCGGTTAAGTACATCATATGTCAGCATTTCACTTCAGAGTTTTATGAGCAAAGAAAGGGAACAGTCCGCTTCACAAGCTTATATGTAATGTTTCATGACTGACATTTGCCAGACTATAGTTTGTTTAGAATGTCAGATGTTTCCTAGTCCTTAAAATAAATGAAAATAAAATGACCTTGCTTTGCTCCTGTGTATTTACATGAGAAAGTAATGTCATGAGGTCGTGTGAGGCCTCACCTTAGTGGTAAGCTGATCAGTCAACCGGCTATTAATCAGTAGCCTGATTATTGAGACAATTGAGTCAGTTTGGATCATTGTTTCTCACAATTTAAATTTTTATCATTTTGGAAAATGTGATGACAGATAATGTATTTATATCTTTTATTTTATGAAATTGCCCAATATATTCCATCCAACCAAATTTGAAGATCTGCTTGCTTATCTCTAGTTCATATTAATAGTTTGTTTTTTCTTATTTACAGCATATTCACTATATTAATTCATAGTGAAAATAGCTGAGAAACCAAATGTATTCAGCCCTACTTTGGTGTTAATGTTTCTTAATGTTTTCTAAGCCTAATTTACATTCTACCAACCCCCTTTGTTGCCGACCAGCAACTGAGACACCTTTCTGGCAGGCATTGCTGTGCTTCTGTTTAGTCTAACAGGACGATGATTGGATCACAGTTGTGTTGAGACCAAAACAACTCCCTTTACCTTCATCTTTTTGGTCACTTCAGACCCTTAAGTCTGCTTTTAAGTTCAGCAACTCAGAGGAATGCTGTCATGACGTCAGTCCTTGCTCTCATAATAAAACCAGCTCTTCTCATCTCCTGTTGTTTATTTTGTCTTTCACGACCCACTCTTTTCCCATTTGTCTATGTATGATACAATACAAATATACATTTATAATCAGTAATTGAGACATGACATATAGTGGACACATCTATGCTTGAGGTCTTTGCTTACTCCCTCCTTTCATGTGTCTGTCCCGCTGTTACTCATTGGAAGATTAGCAGAGACACCTGATGCTGGTGCCATCTGGCCTCAGCAAAGCCAGGACAGGAGGTGTCTCACAGCACGAAATGAAAGGGGGACATAAGAGCTGACCTGGTTACACAGCACTCCCAACATTGTGTTTATCAATGGAGCTCAAAATATGAGACATTGGCGCATTATAATAGTACAGTGTACTGGAAGCATATTTGCTGCATTAATTAAATACTTTATAATTTTGTGCTGTAAATCAGGGTTTTGGTGCCATTGTTATTATTAGGGATGCACAAAATTGTATAATCACCAATATTGACCTTATTAAGTGGGCTGGTTATCAACTGTGACATGACCAATCCACATTAAATGCAGTTTCTTTATCAGGGTCATTATAAAATGTAAGCTTTCCACTATCAGTTGCATTCATTAAGCCACAGCAGGCCAACAACTGAGTTTTTAGTGCCAGATCCTGGCCTCAGGTTACCTTATATAAAACTAATCACTCCATGGATTTAAGTGTGGGGAAATGAGGGTACTGGTATCGGGTCAGTATTTGATAGTGAGGGATACCCTAAGTTGAAATATTGTTATATACTATATTTGTCTATACACTAAACAAATTTCACACCATATTAGCATGGCAAGTGTTCAGTCAAGCGCTGAATGCTTGATTTGTTTCCTTGGTATTTAGAGAGTCAGTAATGATCATGTGACAAACAGTGGGGGAAAAGGTTTTAAAAACTCTTAGCTCAATTTCTTCTCTTCATCTTTATCTTGCTCTCACTTTCCTCCAGTAATGGGGTGAGCGTGGAAGGTGCCACCCATAAGCAGGTAGTGGACCTGATCCGTGCAGGGGAGAAGGAGCTGGTCCTGGCTGTGCTCTCTGTTCCACCTCAGGAGGCTGATGGATTGGAAGGAGTAGAGGATGTCCAACCCAACTATGACTACAGTGATAAGCAGGCTGTGCCCATTTCAATTCCCACATATAAACATGTAGAGCAGCACTCGGAGAGGTTTGTGGTGAGTGGTGTTCTGACACATTTACCGTATATTTTTCATTCTTGAAATAGCCTCTTGTGGCTGCCCTCAAAACCTCTCCCATATAAGGTAGAAAATGTACAGTTATATGAATAGAGAATTCTCCAATGCCTTTCTGTTTTTTTCCCCCAATGGCCATAGGTGTACAATGTGTACATGTCAGGTAGACAGCTGTGCTCAAAGCGATACCGAGAATTTGCCATCCTGCACCAGAACCTAAAGAGGGAGTTTTCCAACTTCAACTTCCCAAAGCTTCCTGGGAAATGGCCCTTCTCCCTCTCTGAGCAGCAGCTGGATGCTCGCCGTAGAGGCCTAGAGGAATATCTTGAGCGAGGTAGGCTGATATGGAAAGGTCACTAGTGTAAAGAAAAAAGAAACAGTTTCTGTGTTGATATTCAGCATGGGCGAGGGCAAAGATAGAGGCTTTCTGTTACCAATCTATATGTCATTCAAGAATAATTACAGCTTTATTTTCAAAGGATGATGTCTAAGTACAAAAATGTATTTAGACCCACCGAAATCCATAATGGCAACAATGTAGTGCAAACGTGCAGAAATCATTTTTTAACGATAGAAAATAGGCCAACCCCATGTAGGGCTAGGTATCAAACTTTGTTACTTTTATGGACTGACTGAATCAGTTTGATACTTTCAAGGATTGAAAAACGACTTGTCATTTGATACCTAAGGAGTAAATGAGTAAATCTCATCAGCCTCAGTGAGCCGATAAGCAGGCAGCATGCTTGAACCAAGATATAAAAATGCAGGTGATTGGCTGTTTTTTTACTGTAAATCTGAACAAGGGATACAAGCAAAGTAACATTTAGTTGTCCTTTGTTTATTTGGTAAACTTTGACCCCCCCCCCCAACACTTTCTTTCTCCACCCTTGTCTGTGTTTGCCTGTAGTTTGCTCTGTGCGGGTGATCGGGGAGAGTGACATCATGCAGGAGTTTCTCTCTGAATCAGATGAGGTATGCATCTCATACACTGCTGTTCTGATATTGACTGTACAAGGTTTATATGTATCTATTTCTATGTGATTTTTGATTCTGAGCTTTGAAAAGTTGTAGTTTCAAGTGGGGAAAGTTTTCCTGCAAATCTTTCAAAACTTTTTCCCATGTACAAGTTGCACAGCACTGTATGCTATTTATTACACAATAACAATCATTCAAAAATTAATTTATGAATGTATTGTGAAGGTAGCTTGCTGGCAGTTCTGTCTGCCAGTCTGGAAATCATTCAGATAGTTAATTGTATTGCCTTACTAATGTTTTGAGAAATTACAATAGCGAAACAAATGCAGCACTACTGATTTAATTTGCACTCAAAGAAACACTTTGGAGGATTAGGCCCTCTTACAGATAATAGTTCTGGTTTCATTATGTCTTGTTTTGTTTTTTTTTATGTTTTTCTAATCCAAAAGTACTTATCAGTAATTCACAACAAACACATGCATGCACTCCCACTCAAGCAAGCATACACCTTTGTCAAGCCACACATGAGTTAATCCAGCTTTACAGCTGTTCTCATCATGTTTTGCTTCGCTGTGCAGAACTACAATGGAGTAACGGATGTAGAACTGCGCATAGCCCTGCCAGACAAGACCACCATCTCTGTCAGAGTCCGTAAGAACAGCACAACAGACCAGGTGTACCAGGTAAGACCACATGACGTCTGCTGGAATTTTGCTGTCATACAGCTATATTGTACAGGTTGTTCAGGTAGTGGCCCATTGTTTAAACATCTGAAGTGAGCTTTACATTCAGTTCTTAGCTTTAATGATGACACTGAGAATTGCAAGGTCAAATCGTGGGGGGTAAATACATGATATTCCATAACTGTAGATGTTTGTTTAGAATGAAACAAAAAAAAATGAAGGTAGATTTTATTATTATACGATAAACTTTCATGTTATAGTGTCAAAGAAATTCTCAAACAATGTTTTTCTTACGTAACTGACCCTGTAATGCTCTTCCTGTAGGCATTAGTGATGAAGGTTGGAATGGACAGTATTATGGCGAGCTACTTTGCCCTTTTTGAAGTCATCAACCACTCCTTTGGTAAGAGCTTTGTGTATTTGATATTTATGAGTATCGCACAGGGAAATTACGCAGAACATTGTCACATACTGTCAGGTGTTTAATTTAAAAGCCTTTTCTGGACTGACTTCATCACATGATCACAAGTTTTCTAAATAAAGAGCTGTATCATCCCACTGGTGAGTTTAATTCATCGGGCCTTGGGATCTGTGTGCAGTTTTGGACAGCAAATGCGTGTAATTTGGTAAAGGCTATAATTAATTATTTTTTTAATGACTGAACAGACAACCCCCTGCCCTTCATCCTCATCACCGTGCCTCTCCTTCTTTCTATCTCTTGTTGCAGTACGAAAGCTGGCACCTAATGAGTTTCCCCACAAGCTTTATGTGCAGAACTACACATCGGCAGTGCCGGGGACTTGCTTGGCGCTTCGCAAATGGTTGTTCAGCTTCCAGGAGGAGGAGTTGCTCAGAGACAACCCGCTGGCACTGCACTACTGCTTTCACCAGGTAATAACAATAATTGAATCCCACTTGCCATGAACTTAAAGGAACTCAGCACAAATCTTTTTCCAAGAGTTTATACACTCCTTTCTGGGTTCAAATATGTTGGGAATTTTAGCATTTTTGTTCATGAATGATTTCTGCCATAATCAGGGAAATTTACTGAATTAATGTAGTCCTTTACTCTTTACTACTTTTGCTGGTCTCAGAATCTTCTAGTTCTCCGTCAAGTTATTTATTCCTACGGTTAAACAATATCCAGCCTACACAATGTGGTTACTTAGTATCTCATCACCACAAAATTGATTAGACCAAAGATATAACAATTTCAAAGTTGTCTTGTCCTCTGTAAGGCTACTTTCCCACCATGTTTTGACGTCAACAAGCAAACTGTCTCAGTGGTGGTTGGATTCTTGCCAGCAGGGAGTCTGTTAGCAAATACTTAGGTAATTAAACTGTTTTTTGTGACAGTCGTGGACACAGAGGTTCAGTCTTACCTGCAACTAACATTCTAACCAGAGTCTAAACAAAACATTAAACTACTATCTCGAAGTCTTACAAATGGTATCCTGATTATAAAACACATATTCTAATGCTTTGAAATGCCACCACTTGTGTACTTAATCAGGAAACCAGAGACCCATGATATTCTAAAAGCCAGTGAAACTCACACACATTTTTTGAGGCATAGTGTAAGCGTGAACTGGAAAAAATAATCCTCTAACTAAAAATAGCCATAGCACGAACAGCAGCCTACAGGCTGTCCGCTGACCAATAAAGGTCACTACCTGAAGCATTTTAGGCATGAGAAGTTCAGCAGTGACCAATTAAAGCAATTTCTGCTCGTAAAATCAGCACATCTCAGTGCTTGCACTCCTGGCAAACATGAAAACAAACCTATCCAGAATAGTTCAACCTAAGCCCAGATGGGGGCAGCAAAAGCAAGCTGTGAACCACAAAACTGACACGCAGTATCATCCCGTTTTAAGTTTTAAGTTAACATTGCAGACAGGTTAGCGAGCCATTGCTTTTGCATATCCAGCAGTTACCGAGCAACATTATCATTCATTAGGAATTGTGTCTGTGGCCACCTGGTGAGTGTAAGTCCAATAGTCACTCTCTCTTTTAGCTCTGTTTTTGGTCTCTACCGACTCCTGAGGGAAATGTCTGGCTCTTTAGCTGCTAAATGCTCCACTATGTTCAACAGGTAGTTGTTAACTGTGTCCCTCCATTGTTTGAGCAGATAATGTACAGTTGATTTTTAGAGCCTTTTCACTGAAAACAGTAGAAAATATCTGCGGTGACACAATGATACTATGAGAGCAGGGAGAGTGAACCAGAACAGTGAAGTTGGGGACTGGAAAACTAAACAATGAGGTGAAACTCACTGTAATTCCATAAAGCAGAGTGGAGCTGCAGATTCAGGGGATACTTCCCAGTCACATTGTCATTTGATGTATTGTCATCAGTTATCGCTGCTTTAAGGCGTAAAACATGAGGTTATTGTTGTAAATGCTTGAATATCTTCTTAGTAAATGTTTTAATGGATAATCATCTTTCATTCAGTGACCTCAATTGATAAATGGTGTTGTATCTCTTCATGCCACCCCGAACCCCCATCCACCCCACCTCCTGTGTGTCTAGGCACTGGATGATGTGAAGAAGGGATTCATAAAAACGGAGGACAAATCCTACCAGCTGCAGAAACTGGCAGAGCAGCGCAAGATGGCCACGGTCAGTCCCACAAACCAGTCTTTGTTTGGGGAAGGGATGGGGATAACTGCACTTTTTGCCTGCTGACCAGAGCCATCACCAAAACATGACCAAATATAGATGGAGAGAAAAGTCAGAAACCTTTTCACACTCAGAATACAGCCCTGTATGTTATAAACAGAGCCATTGGCTTTATATTGAGGTTTGTAGAACATAAGCTGAAAGTGGCGTGTGTGAGAGCTTCTGTGTGCAAATTCAAAACTGCATTCAAAACTATGTAGCCACCCAACACAACATTTCCAAGCTTTTAAAGATAAACCTTGGATAAATGAATATAAAAGCAACACTCATTTACATGTACGTCAGTGAGCTGATTGTTGGTGAAGGCCAGACTTGCATGAAAAAGACACAGGACAGTGAATGTAATGATGCCACAGTACGATGGAAAAAAAGGAATGATTATTACTCATAGCTGTTCATCCTGGATCCGAACTAATGTATTCAAAGTCTCAAACGGAATATTACTGCTTTCCATTTTGTTTTGAAAACTGAAATGTTATATAGGAAAGTTTTCACGGCTTAACGTTGCCTTTTTGTAAATTCAAACATGAAACAGGTTTCTCATGAACTGCAACATATATGGTGGCCCCTAAGTACAAAGCACACACAAAAGTGAAAACACAAACATGATGCAGCAGTGCGGCAAACATGAAAACACATGCAACAGGACTTTCTACGCTAGAAGCAATCCAGGATGCTAGGGGCAGTGGTTGGGCTCGATTTGGAATAACAGCACCATTACAAAAACTTTTGCCTGCCCGTCAGACTTTATTTACCTAACCTAACCCTTTATTCAGTTTTGATATATTTTCTGGCAATAAATTAACCATTTAGATTTCATTTATCTGATCAGTTTATCCCTTAATGTTTGTGCATTCACTCTTGTATGTGCTTTGTCTTACGGGCTACCTTAAATATGCCGTAATTAGTACAATGTATTTGGGAGTAGGTGGGAACTCATGTCCCTGCCCAAACTGCTTGTTAATTGAGGTTTCAGAGTAATTGGACCTTAATGTTAACCTGGTTACTTACAGCAATAATGACTGTTGTTTGTTCTGTAATACCTATTAGTACCTGAGCCTGTTGCGGACATGTGAGGGCTACAATGAGGTGATGTTCCCCCACTGCTCCTGCGACTCCAGGAGGAAGGGGCATGTCATCACAGCTATCAGCATCAATCACTTCAAGCTGCACGCTTGCACTGAGGACGGCACGCTGGAGGTGAGTGTTTGCCTGTGCTAGTTTGGGAACAAGTGTAAAAACACAGTAGAGGGTGTAACTTATCACTTTTTGAGGCAACATATTTTTTTAAATATAGATAGTCTTACATTATTGAATGCTGTAATAATTTCATGGATATGCAATTTAGGATTTCACTTATATAATAAAATCAAAGCATTCCTATATTTTCCTAAATAGATTTCCCAAATACTGAATTGCGTATCAATCTGGTGTTAAGCTAAACATGCACGAGGATTACCTACTGTCAACTCTCCCTCAGAACCAGGTGATAGCTTTTGAGTGGGGGGAGATGCAGCGTTGGGACACTGACGAGGAGGGGATGGCCTTCTGCTTTGAGTACGCCAGAGGGGAGAAGAAACCTCGCTGGGTCAAGATCTTCACTCCATATGTGAGTGTGCTCACACCACATCACTGCTGTTTGACATGTTTGTCCGGCATTTGTACTGCGTTAATGTGTGTATGTATTTACTTAGTTGGAATTTGCAGTTTTAGAGTGACTGATTTTGTCATTTTCAAAAGGAGTTTATAGGAGCACGTATATGATTCTATTGTCAACACAGTTTCTTTCACGTGTA
>NW_019524961.1:875758-904275 GCF_002814215.2 Seriola lalandi dorsalis | reverse complement strand
CCCCCCCCCCCCCCCCCCATTTGAGGGAAGTTGAAACTATTTGCCCATGTGAGACAGAACAAGACGAGCAAAACAAGTATTTGGACAGAAAACAAGTGCAACGTATAAGCATGAGTGAGAAACTTTTGGAGTTACAGGAACAGAGACAGATAATGAACAGCTGAGGACCGAGACACTAAGAAGGTTGAGGGAATCAGAAACCTCCAGATTTAAGGCGAGGGCATCAGCATGCTATAGAGGGACAGTATAAATTCATGTGTGCCCCAGTGACACTGAGACACACTGACATTTGTGTTGTGCTGTGGCAGCATTTTCATAAGTCACATGACATTCGAAAAAAGCCGATCATTCAGACTTGTTCCCCTGAACCGTCCCTCTGTTTCAGAGTTTCTGCCTCCTCTTGAGACACAGCAGAAGGGATGGCGCCACCTAGGGGGGGAGATTGCAACTTCCTAAAACCATTGGTCATCACTCGAACTAGAACTGGTCCACTTGCATCATCACAGCCACCCCTGAGAGTGCCCATCAACAAACACAGAACTGAGTGACAGACTGAGGCGATCCATGCCCCGAAAACAAACTGGAAGTGACCAATTTGGGAAATTGGAATTGTCACACCTAACCAAACCCAGGGATACACACAGCAAGAAGAGCAATGAAGGAAAATCAACAAAAGCCAACTTTCATGTCATTTACTAGATCTCCATAGTGTGTCTGTTGTTTTCCTCCATACATCTGCCCTGTGATGTGGGCAGGACACAAGCAAATTCTCGCCACTGGTTGAGATGTAATACATATTTACAGTGTGTGATTGGTCAGAGTTACCACAGCGCTGCAACACAGTTTGCGCAAAGGGAGCACCTCGACGAAATGCCACTTTACGATGGGGTGGGATCCTGACGGTCGGTTGTCCCAACACGATCGACTCAGCCTGAAGCCCTCAGCGTGGCCCTCGTCTGCTGAACTGAGCTATGACGAAGGAGATGAAAATAAGAATGGAGGGATGCAGAAAAACGGCAGGTTTCACTTCTTTCAGTTAGTGAGAAAGAAAGAAAGAAATCATGCTTTACACTGATGCTGGACATTAACACAGAATTGATGTTTTCTATCTGAGGTCAGAAGTGGTCTGTCTTTGTCAGAAAACATAAGTGACGCAAATGTAACTTACTGAAAACGAACGTGAGGGGACATGTTCATAATTATGTGTATGTTTAACAATCTTACTTCTGATAAAATATAGATTAATATAAGTCCTATAATAATTGGTTTCTTGATCTAACACAATGAAACACTAACTTAATTGCATTCAGACTGCTTTTACTAATCTCCATTTACCACGATGTCTTCTGTCCTAACCCACTCTACTTCAGAACGACGTCTGTTGGCAGTCGACCATTTAAGTCAGTATGGGTCTTTATCCCCCTTGCAAGTGTTTTATTGTGGTGATTTTGCAGAGCTTGGGAGCTGAAAGGACGAGGCTTTCTCATTCTCAGCTCTGTGCAGGAATTACAGTTGAACAAAGGGTTGATGGGCCAAAGTTTTAATGTCTTTAAATGTCACATGTTCTTCATGAGGAATCTGATGAACAGATTATGAATATTATTAGGACAGGACAGGAGAGTTCTAAGTGTCTGGTAAGCTGCTGTTTTCTGAACAGACAGCAGGGGGCAGCAGAGTGTAAGACACGTTAAGTTGTAGATTTTGAAGGAAAAAAAAATCTCAGAGCCTCTTAAAAGAGTGATCCCTCGGGCTCTGTAACTCACCCAAAAGTATCCTTCCTCTGCAGTTTGTCCATTAACCACGTCAGGAGGACAGATGGTGTGTGTGTGCGGGTGTGTTATACAGAGAGTAGATGGTGCATGAAGTTGTGTGACTGCAACCACAGCCATCAGCATACATAGCAATGCAGACAGCCGTCTGCCTCTTACTGAACCTAAATTGATACAGTATTAGTTGTGTGTATGCACATAATGTGATTATACGAAAGTTTTATGATTTACACTGATTTGATTTGTTTTGTTTTGAAGCAGCATTTAAATTTTTTTCATACAACAATAACAGGTTTACTTGTGTTTTTGTTTTTCTTGCCTGAATGGAGACAGTGCGCGTTAATGAACTGATTTCACCAAAGTGTGAATGAGAGATAGAGTTTCGTTTATCCCAGTAAGGGCTAGAAGTTTATCTCAGCCGATTCATTACTGACTTGTTCTTGTCCTTCACTCGCTGTCTGGCAGCAACCAAAAAGCTGAAACCGAGAGCGACGTTTCTTTTCTTACTAACTCTGACTTGTAGAGCAGGTTCAAGTTTTTTTTTTACAGTTGATCTTAGATTTTGGTTCAACAAAATGTGTATTTCATGACTAGGTTTAGTCATAGTTTGTTTTCGGTCAGTTGCCTTGGAGCAGTATGTGCATGTGTGCTGGGTTTGTGTGTGTCCTCTATGTTTATCATTGACATTGCTGATAAGCTTTTAGGCTCTGATTGGACGTGTCTGATGAGCTGTCGGTGTGAGAGCTGGCAAATGAAGATGGGATTTTGTATCTGTACGACAGCGGAGACACCAGACAGATGGAGACAAATGGGAGGCGTCTCCTATTGTCTAGCTAATATTCACAACCACTCACATGCTTTTTCAGCATAACACACACACACACACACACACACACACACACACATATCCCTGTCTCAGTGCTACTCTGTGTTAGTGGTTTGACAAAATTGTTACGTGCAACAACACAAGCTATTTTGTTATTCCTGTTGTTTCCTCTGAGGACTGGCTTCAGTTATACAACAGCCTATAGCAATACATACCACACTGTAGTAGCATGTTGTGTGTTTTATGCACACACCAGAGACAGCTGGAACGAGAGAGAAACTGCAATGTGCAGACTGCTGGATGGTCATTTTGACAGCTAAAGTAATAGCCAATTTAGAGATGGATGACAAAAGAATTAAAGCTGTTCAACCATGATGTTTTTTTTTTTTTCTTCATAAGCTGTAGAGGGAGAGGCAGATAGAGGTTGTGTGATTGTGTGTGTTGGCCTGTCTGTCCTCTGCTCTTACTCTCTCCAGGTTGGTCCCCCATCATCACAGGGGGATGTGGTTGCCGTGGCAGCACCACGTTGGCTCAGCACGCTCAGTGCAGCCTCTGTTCCTTTTATTCCTGTCAGCCAACTGTCTCACTCCTCCCAATAATGTATTCAAAGCAGTGTTTTTTACTGTTTGATGTTTGTTCTATGTCCCCGTGGCTTGTGCTGCTGTGAATAAGCTTTTAGAAAGCTGCTGTTTTTTATATTTTTGTGTTTCGGTTTGTCTCGTCTGCACTAGGTGCCATCTGTCCGTCAGTCACTAGCAGGTGTGCATACTGTCAGTTGTCGTCCGTTTCGGTCATCAGTGAGATAAATGTCATAGTAACAGTGTTTAGGTGAAAGCAGGGAGATGACAGGAATGTTAAGAAGCACGTCTTTGTACGGTTGGCCTGTGTTTGATAGTTTTTGTTCGTCGGTGTGCACTGTGCTGTGGGCCACCTGTGTTTGTATTTGAGATGCTGGACAGCCTGGGCTTGTAAGTGAATGATTATTTACAAAAAGGATTGAATTTTACACAGGATTTTTACAGATAAATAGAATATTGGATGGTACAACAAACACGGTGGCAGTAGACTAAAAAGATAAAATAAATAATGTGTGGACTTCACATGAAACTCAGAAAGTTTGTGTTCATCAAAACCGCCACTGAAATGCTCATGTAAATGATGCAGTTGCTATGGTAACACATTTGTTCCCTGAGTCTCGTGTGCCAAATCAGCAATGATTTCCATAGCATCATTCAGTGGCTGATATCGTATAAGATCTTTTCTGTTAGTTCAAATTCGAACAGCATTTCACAGGGCTCTGACTCGAGTGTTTGAAGTGGCGTCTATGAGGACGCCCAGTCAGTCGTTTTCCTTTGACGCCGATGGTTCAGTTGGAGCCGGGATGTTAGTCCCATCATCAGCGCTTTTGTGTAGACTTGAAGTTCATCGACCTCCGGAATGCACATCTGGCTTGGAGGGCATTAGCTGCTGGCTTTTCCATTTCAGCTGACATGTCCTACCTATGACTAACTGAAGGGTGGATGTAAGTGCTGTTTATAAAGTGTTAACCTTTGTGTGATTAATTTTTGTTCATTGCTTTGAAACACAGGGCTTTCCCATGACAAGTAGGCAGCAACATTAATTAAAAATCTAAGCCTTGTTTGTCTTCAGCATAAGCTGTAAATAGCTGTTTTAAAAAGATAGTATCCTTTGGACAAAATGCACTCTTGTTTCTCCAACTCAAAACATTTATTTATTTAAGCAGAAATTATAAAGATTGGGGAAATGATAGTGTACAATGAGCCACCGTCGATCATTAGTTTTGTGCGTGGGGAAGGGCTGTATGGAGGATTAGCTAACCACACAATGAAACGAGCCGTTTAAAAGAGAAGCGCTGTTGCATTTAATAAGTGTCGAAAGACCTCAATTAACACCTGATGCAGAACTAGGCTACAAAATGGAGAGTTTTATATCTAAAAAATACACACACACACAAAGGTTTACTAATCAATATAAGAAAAAGGACAAAAAGGTTTGAAAATGTGTAAAGTAATAAATTGTAACAATATTTTAAATAAAGTTATATATTGGGAAAAATGCTGTTGGGTTGGTCTTCACTTATTTACACTCTCCAGGACATTAAATGAACCGTGGGCTCATTTTGTCCATGTTGCAGTAATCTGAATGATTTTACAGGAGGATTATACCAGCTGTTAGATGATAAAGCGCTCAGGTTGTGTTTATCAATGTATGGATTCTCTTCCTGTCCGGTGAGACCTGGCCAATGTCAAGACTATAAAGACACGGAGTGATAAAGCAACTGCAGTGCTCATCTGGGACCAATTAACTTCCTGAAAGAAAAAGACAAGTGCACCTAATAAGCTTTTAATGTCTTTAGATTTGAATTAGTCAAAAAATGTTACAGCCATGCTAAATATATTGCTTTAATGAGTGTTTCTTGTGTGAGCTACAAAGGAAGGTGATGGCCTTTCCCTTCAGACAGACGAGGGTAACACTGTTGGAACAGTTCGCCTGCAGAGAGTTTAGAGTGTTTGTATTATTTGAAAAGGTTATTAGTTAAAATTCAACAATTAAACTGTTATGCTAATCCTAACCCTAACCCTTCCTATTATGTGGTTACTAATTGTTGGTTGAATATTTTACATTGTTGAACATCAGTGGAGCGTTCAACTGTTAAACAAGATTAACGAAATGTAACAAATACTCCGTTAATTCTCTGTAGGCAGATCATCCATATAAAGTGTAACTGAGATAAGTCCTGTAATTTGTGCATCTGTGGGAGGCATTAATGCAAGTGCAGTTCATATCAAGTCGCTGGTGGTAAATCTTCAGAGCTAAATTATTTGGCACAGAATGACTGAGTTAAGGGGCTGAAGCTGATTTGACAGCGATTTGTGTTTTTCCTCAACACTTCTAACTGCACTGCACAGCCTGCTGCATGAGAAGTGAAGGCGGGCTGATCATGACAAGGAACAGATGTGACAGCGTGCTGGCAGGAAACATTTCAGTAACCCTCATCCCCATTTCAGTAGCTTAAGGAGGTTTCAAATGAATAGAAATGTACATTGTCACCACTTTTTTTGGAGCAAAACCAGTGACAGAACAGACCAAAGAAGGACTGTGCTTCCTGCTTGATTCTAATTTATTAATGGTTGTTGCTACGGTGATTGTCTTTGTTGTTTATTGTTGAGTCCCCTTTTTGTAAATTTTCTCATTTCCTGCCTGCAAACAGCCTCAGGTCTGTAGGAAAGGGAGAAATGCTGTACAGTACATAACAGGGAGCACAGCTGCTAATAAAAGGTCCACAGGCACATTATTCCTGCAGAGGAACAGGCACAGTGACATTTTGATGGTCACATGCTGCACAGATCTTTATGTTGTTCACTGTGCTCAACAGGAGCTGTTGCAGTCCATGGGGAGGTAGTGGGAAACTGAGGCGAGGCATTATTCAAACCAAAAACACAGGGCCTCTTAATGCACCCTGTGGAACCAAGCCCATAAAATGTTGTGTGCATTGGCACTGCTGATGTGAAAATACTCATCTCATTAGAGCTGTTTGACGTAGGCGCTATACCCTGCTGACAGCAGGCTGCCACCCCGACGTCACCACCTGCCCTCACTTTTCTTTTCAACGTCCAACTGAGAAGGAAGGTGGAATTTAAACTTTGCAGCGTTGATCTGTCAGTTTTATTTGACACATTGTTAATCCTTATTAAGACTCTACAAACTGATACTATGGGCTTATTGCCTGCCTGTCGTTAACATTAGCAGCCATCTCAGTCATTTAACAATAATAAACACACAGCATTTTACCTATAAAACCCAAGAATCAACATTGTCTTTTTGTGAAACTCAGCTTTGCCTATTAAGAATTTACAAAAGTTGATATGTTGTATGTATGTACACATTTGTGATGCATTGTTACACAGCAATACAAAAACCAGAATTTATTCTGCCTTACCCTGCTAGAACATTAAAATGCTAAGCTATAACAATCTGTATTATTATATATAATTATATTAATGTTTAAAGTTGATTAGGGGCGTCGTGTGGCGTAATGGTCTAAGCAGGCGCCCCTCTCTCTGCCTCCCTATTTCCTGTCTCTCTCCACTATCCTGTCCAATAAAGGCACAAAAGCCCCAAAAAATATATTTAAAAAAAAAATAAAGTTGATTAAACACTGTAAAAATGTAGTATAAAAACAAGATGTCTAAGTTAAAACTGTGCTAAATTTTTAGATCTTAGTCCTGGTACAATAAGAAGAGTTATTTAAACAAAACCAGGATCATTTGAAACAAAAGTTTCATAGATGTTTTTGAAATATTCACTTTTTAAAAACCAAATTAGCTTGTTTTTAATCTAAATGTCATGTATACATCTTGTGATCTACAAATTAACAAGTCAAGCCTTAGTGTCATAATCCGATTCTAGTGAACTAATGTACTCACAATGAAGAGGCTCAATAAAGTAAGAGCAGAGAGTTAAGAGAGTTTAGATCTACAGCCACTCATTGCTTTGTGTGGCATGTAGTAGGGAGGACGGAGTGAACCCTCTCGTCCTCTGAACAGTCCAATGATTTTAACTGTCAGGTCGGAATAATGTCCTCAGACCCACAGAGTAGCTGCTTACCCCCTGGTCACACCTGAGGGAAAATGTGTTAAGTCCACTTAATGCCCACTTGTGTTGAGGCTTCAGTGAAAACCATGTGGGAGGCTCTCCAATGAGCCATTCTCAGTTTTACACTCAGTCAGCTGTGGTGGTCTTTTTCTGCTGGATTTATTCTTGTGTGTTGTGTGTGTGTTCTTGTGGATAAACACACAAGAAAAGACAAGTAAACTGCTTTTTTGTGTTTGTTCCCTGTCTGTGTCTCAGAACAGATGGATCTGAAATCTCTAAGAGCATTATATAACAACGCTTGTATAATTATGTCATGTATAATTAAAAGAGATAACAGTTTCCAATCAAGCCTCCTAACACCCTCCATGCACAGGAGTTCTGGATTATCCCTGTTTGTTTTTCCTCATTTTAGTAAAAGCATTTGAGTTGCACTGAATTACAGCATTCTCCAGAGAAGGGCGACTACAGATGGGTTATAAATATGTCCCACAAACTGCAGTTGTGTATCACAAGATTTAAATGAAATTTAATGCATCACTTAAAAAATAAATAGCATCAAAATACAATTGCAGGGTCACAGTAAAATACAAAACTTATTTCCCTCTTTCATTTTTTAGTTAGAGGTAATTGATATGATTTACTTTGGCTATATAATGATGAGGATAATAACAGGTGTCTGAATAAGGTCAGGCTACATTATGATTCTAACCTCACTGCATTTTATCAGACAGATTCATCACGACATTAAAGCGCATATAACAGCTCGGCTGACATGACATTTTTGCACTCATTCTGTTTCCACCAGTGCACTTTGGCACTGCTTAATAAAAAATGAATGAACAGATGAGTCTTAGTTCATTATTCACAGTGCAACTGCCGTACATAAAACTTCATTGATCCCCTCGGGTTGGAAATTGTGTAAAATTTCTTATTGACTTTATGCCAATTTTTGTATGTTTTGTTTTGAAATGTGTTTGTTTTGAAACTTATTTGTATCTTACCTTGATATGTTGGATGTATTTTATTCCAATATCTTTTACCGATCAAGGAAGAAATCAGAACTCAGTCAACTACTGTAGAGACCAACCAGCCACCCTTGACTTATTGGCTAAGAGTCCCTTGTTCCTCAGGCCGAACACCTCCGTGTCCACTTAACCTTGTGACCGTGGCGGCCTGGGCTGGTTAAACGGCGGTCTGTAAAGTGAATGAATGTGGCTTGGCAGGATTAATCAAGCCTAACGACACATCTGTAGGTAGGCTTGCTGGGAGGAGGGAGCATCAATCACCGTCTGGAGCGTCTCTCTCTCCCACTCTCTCTCTGTCTCTCTCCCCGCTTTTCGTCAGCTCTATCGACCAGTGCTTTGGGCCCTTGGTAATTAAAAGGCATTGATCGGCCTCAGCCACAAGATGTTGGGATACGATCAAGCTGCACAGCGCACTGGGACCCTTAGAGAGAACAGGTGTGCATGCATCTGAATATGTTGAAACATTGTACATGTATGTAACTAGTGTGCTGTGCAGATGTTTTAATGCACGTTATGAATTTATGTGTTTTCACGCCGAGTGTGTTTGCCTCATGTAATATTTCTCCCTGGTGTGTTTAGTCTTTTTGAGCTTGACTTTCTCTCTGGTTCATTTGTATGCTCTGCAGTGACTGCATCTTTTTAGCTTACATATCGCCAGCCCATTTACACACTCATGGAGCTGTGCGAGGCCTAATGTGCCTCCAGTGAGATTCAGTGGAATTACCCATCTGGTAAAATATCTGAGGCCTGGGAGAAAGCTGTGGGTCGGCCCTCTCTTATTAAATGAGAATTGGGTGGGGAGAAAAAACAACAACGGATTGATTCTGTGCATACGCAAACCCTGACGCTCATCTTCCCCATGGGCACACACACACACACACACACACACACACGTTCTCTGTCTTCTTTTATTCCATCTGAGTGAACACAGTAAATCTAAGTGCCGCTAGATTGCAAGCGCTGCACATTTTTCGACCTCAGAGAGAGAGAGAGAGAGAGAGAGAGAGAGAGTTAGCCCGTCAAACAGGGAGCCTCGCCAGGGCTGAATAAGGACCAGCATGCTACTATAAATACACCCCTGACTCTTTACTCAGTCTGACACACTGACTGAGTGACACAGTGAAGGCCACACACCAACACACATTGCCCGCACTTGATGGACAAATAGTTGCATGAAAATATTTCTCTAATTTCTTTTTATTTCTGTAGTATATATTTTCCCTTGTGGTGATGATATATTGCAGTGGCCTTTCATTTGATGTCTGTGACTGAGTAATGCTTGTCTGAGCTCCCATCTCCCCTGCCTCTGTCCCTCATAAATCCAATGAATTACCCAGTATGCCCCCTCTTTCCCCCATTAACCCTCCCCTCCTCTTTCTCCCATCCCACCCCCACCCCCTTCTCTCCTTCCTGAACGAGTGATCAATTAAGGCCCTGTCCACCTCGCACTGCGCGTCAGCACTTTCTGTCCTCCTCTTATCCCCTCCCTCTGTCATTTCTCTCTTCTTTTTGGGTGTCGAGCCAACCACTGTCAACACAGAAAGATAAGGAGCAGAGCAGACCAAACAAAGGTGGTAGAAAAAAAAAAAAGAGAGAGAATTCTTTATTTTCAGGATGAGAAATGTTCTGTACAGATGTGAGTGTTCAGATGTCAGTATGTGCTGGAAGGAAAACATCCTTCTGCAAACCCCCCGGCAGGAAGTTTACTTTCTGCTTGCTAGGAGACTTGACTTTAGAGAGGAAGAGAGAGGAGACAGAAGAAGAGACGAAGAGAGTTGTAGAGATAAGGTATTTGTACAACTGCCTCTACACTCTGGTTAACAGTTCACTGTGAGAGGATGCGTGTGAATAGCCACTAGAGACAGAGTGGAGGTCAGGAATGTAGTAAACATATTTTGTCTTGCTGGATTTTTGTGTAAAAGGATAAGGCTGTTGTATTTTCCTTATCGTCATCAAATCCCATGAAAAAACCAAAACCAACAACATATTGATCCTACTGACAAGTATTGTCCATGTATGTTTTCCCTCTGAGTCATAAAGCTCCTTTGTTTTCAAAAACACTAACAAACACGTCACTGAGCCACATTGTTGCACCGGCTGAAATGTTCCTTCAATACAATAAAAATGAGAACCGCATTGAGAGTCAATTCCATACACATCATCCTGCTGCTGGAAATACTCACTACAGCACCAAATGTGTATTGATCCGCAGCTGGAAATAGTCCCCAGCAAATGCACTGTTTGCTCTTGTTTGTGCAGAGGTGGAAGAAACAAATTGCATTTTCTCTTGTTACTGAAACAAAGTTGCTTTTTTGGTACTTGTATTTTTTGGAGAATATTTCAAAATCAGCAATTTCACTCTTAAGTATTTTTTAACCCAAGTTTTTTACTTCGCTATATTTAAGGTGAAATCCTTGCAGAGTAAAAACAAGTTACATGATGAAGTTCTGATTAACCGTCTGAGAACCAGGTGACAACACAGCAAACGAGGAGCCGCATCAGCGATAGTGAGTCTGCTGGACTCACAAATGACACACACATGCCACACTGCATGACCAACAGGTGCATGCTGGGTCTGGCTAAATGCTAAATGCTAAATGCTAATGGTGGATCCTTCAGATACGTTCACGTCTCTCAGTGAGGCGTGCACCACCTTTCTGCTGTTTTTGATGCATGTTGCACAGTGGAGTTTATGTTGTTTATACATCTCCATCTTTTCTGCTGCTTAAACTGCTGTTCATTCTATAAGAAGCAGCAGCTATTTGATTTATTCGGCTTAATAATGCTACATAAAGTCTAAGGACACCCGCCGTGGTGTCCAGGTGTTCCTATTACTTTTTTCTACCCCATTTATATTCATGAAGACAGGCTAATTAACAAACATCTTTCTGTTTAATTTAATTCAGCTTTACAGCACCACACTACATCTTCCAAAATGATCATACAGTTGAACTGACAACTCTTTTAACAACAATTTTAATAAAACTAAAAATGATGACCTTTTATTAAGGGAGGATTTACTGCAGGACTGCCAACTGAGTGTATATTTGTAATTATCAGGTGAGTGCACAGGCTGTAAGATGTCTGACTAGAATTTATTGTTTGCTTTCTTTGCTGTTTTCACCTGAAACGGCACCTTTATGCACTGAAATACCAACGTATATACACCTGCATATTTGCCTGGTAGCCTACTTACAGATAACAGATTTATCATATATTATTATTATCACAATATTATAGTTTTTACCACTGAATAACATTTACTCAGAGCACATTTACTGACTTACTTTGTGTATTTTTTACACAAGAACATTTACTTCTTACTTCTTCATAGTACTTTTACCTGAGTACAATTTTCCACTTCTTTTTCCATGTCTGTTTTTGAGTAATGTTTGATCAAAACTACAGTACACAGCTGTTGTAGGAAGTGAGGTTTTTAGGAGTAAAATAAAACAATATAATTGCCGCCTGTTTTTAAGGATTACCTCTGTGCTACACACAGTGTGGGAAAGTATTGACAGACAGACCTGATGTAGGTTTGGGTCTTTTCATGGGATTTGTTGTTGCTGTTGTTGTTATTGGGATTTGGCAGCTTTACCTTTTTAACAGTTTTTTTTTGTTTTTGAGGAATTTCTCCTACTGCAGAAAAATGAGGAATGACTTCTTTGTGTCTCTGCTGATACTTTGAATGATGGTTGAAAAGTGAGCTCATGTCAGTTCACAGGTATGAGCCACTCAAATGCAGGGAAACACACTGTATCTAGGGTTTAATACTAAACATTTGTTTTTTTTTACCAGTTTTGTTCTTTTCTGACAAAGAGAACTATGTGGGCTGGGTGCTTGTATGTGCATTACCCAATAAACAACAACTATTATTTATAGTACTACTGCTGTTTTCACAAATACAGAAGAATCCCGTACTTTTTTTCTTGACATATCTATAATTATTATCAGTGGTCGTGTACCACATGTAAGCTAATATTATAAGAGGAGGATATGACACCATCTTGAGCGAAGCACTGAGAAATACAGCAATTATCTGTGGTGAATTGTACAGAGAGTTGTTAAAGGTACACACGCAGGTGGATTGCTGTTGCTTCTAGCTATTTTCAGTGACTCATTCTTCTCTTATAATCTTGGGCTGTGCACGTAATCACTCTCTCATTCTCCATTCCCTGTGTAACAGACACACAGTATACGCTCTGTAGTGAACTGGAGAATGAGCTTTCAGAAATTTATGAATCATAATTTTGCATCTTCACAGCCATAGTAAATACAGAGGAAGTAGATTGGAAGCTTGATATAATCTCAATTTTTGTTCATTCTCAATTGCTTATATGTAATACAACTTGTGTTTTGGTCAGGCAGACTTCCTAATCATTCAATCTTAACATTTAAGAGGAAGCAGCTACTTGGACCCATAGACATCTGAAGAATTGAGCTACACTACAGTGGGCCAACCTAACAATCAGCAAACATTCAAAGAGCTGGCGGAGACACAGTGAAGTCAGCTATGGTTGTCTGACTCTTGGTAAGTAGCAGAAAAAGTTCAATTCCCTCAAAGGCAAACTAATTTAAGACATAGCCACAGATGATCTTCGGCTTGAGGGGCATGTTTAAATTTAAACCTTTTAAATCACCACTTAATTAAATGAGTCATTGACTCAGTTTCATGAAAATACAGGTCTATTAAAACCTCATCTCCTATTTTAGATAAACATGAAATCACTCATGAAGCGGTAAACCCCTAAAGGGATCTGACAGAACTTTGATTTGGA
This sequence comes from Seriola lalandi dorsalis, assembly GCF_002814215.2. NCBI lineage: Eukaryota > Metazoa > Chordata > Actinopteri > Carangiformes > Carangidae > Seriola > Seriola lalandi. Next base: position 891,260 of record NW_019524961.1, on the reverse strand, counting down.
ATGATCTTCACTTATTTGAGTCTCTCGTGTTCTTTTCTCATTTCAGCTATCAAACCTTTTAATGTGAAATCCAATGAGATCCCTTGGTCTATTAGGACCCTGCCAGACACAGTTAGGCAGCTGCTTCATGAGTTATTATTGGTTCAGGCCAGTAGCTGCACGGCCACTGCGTCCTTGATGAGCAGTTAATTCAGTTTCCCCAGTCATGATAAGCGCTGCAAACTCGGACCGCTGCTGAGGAGCTTTTGATCTCTGCTGATTGTTGCAGATTGGCAATCGTCTCAAAGAGATAAGGCCTTGGAAATTTCAAGTGGTTTGCGAGCAGTGAGGGGACTTCATCTTTTAAAAGCTTATTAGTCTTAAAGATTATCCGAGGTCTTTCAATTTGACAGTCATTAGATAGATGTGATTGAATAATAGATGAGATCCTCCTCTGTTCCCCTCTGCTGTGGCGTTCTAGATCGTCGGTCCACTTTTGTATATCCGAACATCAAGCTGCTTACTCCGCCTAACTCTGCCAATGTCGCAAGGGATGAAGTCTCGTTCCTTCATGACCACTCTTTGTTGTCTGTCCTTGTAAAAGTCCTTTTCTCCTCTCCACGCCCTCTCCTCCTCGCATCACTTTAAACGATACAGTCTTCTTTCAACACGTGGGAGTGAAGGGACGTCTTCCCTCCTTGAGAAAATAAAACAGCCAAACGTCTGTCTTATCTATCTGTCCCTGTCTATCTGCCCGTCTCTATCCTCTTACTCTCTCAATCTCTCCCTTCCTTAAAGAGCTGGCTTACTTGAAGTTGCACTGGACTGATATCTTCTCTTACATTTACCCTTCATGACTCATCTTCCCCTTAATTTTTAGGGGAAAGGCTTTGAATTAACCACAATCCATTTCACCTTGTCAAGAATCTGATAAAGCACCCTGCTCACCCTAATCTCATTTTAACTCCACTCTGGATCCCCTTCCTCATCTGTTTTCTTCTTATATTTCAGTTACAAAACAGAATGTATTGCAAAGAAAACCATTTGTTTTTTTCTATTTCCCAGTTCCTCGCAATCACAAATCACAGAGCTTACAGTCCGCTGGAAATTGTGTTTCCTTGGATCCGGGCCCACTCTGTCTTTCATCCTATATTGAATTCCCTTCATCCATTCCTTCACACTTCTCCTCCTCTTTTTTTTCCCCCCTTTGCTTTCAAACGAAGTCCTTTGAAATAGCATCCACAAAGTTTGGAGCAGACATGAGGATAGAGATGGTGCATATGATGTTGAAAACGCTGAACGCCACCAGACACAGACGGTCGATTACAGCGCCTGCAAATTTCCACTGGTCGGCCACGCACTCAGCCTCGTCCTGCTCCCGGAAACGGTCTGCCATGTAACGCACCTCCTCCAGGATAGCCTGCAGCTGTGGGTCTCCTATCCCTCCGGTCGAGCACCCTCCAAGTCCTCCGGGTCCACCTCCAAAGCCCCCACCACTGGAGACAGTGCTGGGACAGCCTACAGTATCCATATTGGGGGTAGGAGGTGGTGGGGAGCTGCAGAACTGAGATGGCAGGTGCGGAGGTGGGCTTCCCGCTACTCGTGGAGGCCCCACCGAGATGTTATTCCTCTGGACGGGCTCTGAGAGCATTGAAGGGTCCTCCATGCTCTGGAAGCCCATGTAAAGAAGGTTCCCGTTGTTGTTAGCACTGGACTGGGCGTGGAGGTGAGGGTGCCCCGCGTGGAGGGGCCCCGTTTGGAGAGGAGCCAGGTTCTGTGGGTGCAGCGGATGGAGGGTGGGGTCCGGAGGGTTGGGGATGCTCCCGCTCTGGGAGCCGGAGGAGCAGCGCCGCAGATGGGGGGCACACGGGGGCCGCTCTGGGTCATCATTCTCTCCTGGCCGCTTCATACGCAGGAACCACGCTACCCACTGCAGCAGGACGAGCTGCACCTGTAGAGGGAAAAAGAAAAATGTAAAGGTGAGAATGGAGGAAAGGAAGTAGCAGAGCGAGAGAGCATAACAGCACACGAGGAAGCAAAAGAAAATATAAGAAAGCTGTAACTGAGATCCACCTACACCTCTTTGACCTTCTCATAACACCAGCTAAGCTTGGCTAATAACCTTATTTGTTGTGGACTGACGTTGGTGATGTTTCCAACATTGCTTTTTGTTTCAAAATGCAGCTGCACTTCTATAAGCAGAACCAGGGATGTCAAGTTAAAGTGCCTGAGGCAAAGAAGATTTTTTTTTTTTGCCTTAACTGGATTCCCAGCAGACACGATTCTTACAGAGGCAGCTTTAAATTGAAACTGTGGAATTATTGAGATTGACTGTCAGATTACTGTGCGGTGACTGTAATGAGCTGAGCAATAAACTGCAGCATTAAGATAAAAAGAAAAGAGGCTGCTCACAAGTTAGTACAAATTTGAACCTTGGTTCTATTTTCTTCCCTCCTCTCCTTGTTTCCTCCCCTCCCTTCTCCTTGTTCCCTCTCCTCTTCTCTCCTTGTTTCCTCTCCTCTTCTCTCCTCTCGTTCCCATGTTTCCTCTGCACTTCAACGGTGAACGGACTGCATAAAGCGCGTTTCTAGTCTTAAGGATTACTCATTCACCCAATCAAACAAACAAGGATACAACACTTGTTCTATACAAAACACGTCTCTAACGCACACACACTCACACACTAATGGTACATCTTCGGGGGGCAATTAGGAGTTCAGTATCTTGCCCAAGGACGCTTCGACATGATTAGAGGACAACCCGCTCTTCTTCTTGAGCCGCAGCTGCCACTTCTATTCTCTCCTTATTTCCTCTTTCCTCTCCTTCTCTCTTCTCCTTTCCTCCTCTCCACTCCTTGTTTCCTCTCCTTGCCTCATCTCCTCTCTTCTCCTTCCTTGGACACAAACTCCCTTGGACACAAACTACATGTCCCCTGAAAGGCGACATTGGCCCAACAGCATCCAGATGGGTGTCTGGCATCTAATGAGAAGCTAATGTCCAAATGACTGCTCAATTAGTTTCCACTGAGTGTGTTCGCTGGCCAGGTAACTGTCCCTGTTGTTGCTGCTGTTGATGCTGTTTTTGTCCGGGCTGCAATTATGAACTGTGCTGTTTCGATGCCCTCATCTGAACCACATCAATTAGCTTGTTAATTAGCCATCGGATTATCTGAGCAGGCCATTCATCAACAGAATGGCCCTGCAATGTGTCGATGCACAGCATTTGTACTCTCACACAACCAAGCTATTTGTGTATATATATCGACTAATGAAGACCTGTCAATTTTTCGTTGCAGTCCAAACATGAATCATTAAATGAAATAGATCTTAAAATACCTACAATGATTCCCTCATATACAACATTTGTTGATTAATGAAATATTATATTATGTTATCCTATTTGTCAAACTCATGTTTTAAGGCAGCGATTCCTCTGACCAATTTTCATATTTCATTATTTCAACCCTCCTTTTTTTTCTGCATATTTCACACTTTTGATATAGTCACAGTAGAACAATACTTCTTTGAAAAAATCTTGATGCATTTTTAGCATTGAACAGAAGGCAAGACAAAAAATGGAATGAGTCAAATCGAATCCACCCACATATCCGGAGTGACTTGAAACACACTGTAGTTAAAGTCTGTGGCGATGCATTTGATGAACACACTCAGGCAGACTGACACTGCTGGATGAGTCGCAGCCGTGGAAGAAAAACGGGGGAATAAAAACAGAAAGTAAACTGGCAGAGAAGCACAGGTAGCACTAAGGGACAGATACAACGGGATTGAAAAAGGCAGTGATATTATGCTGAAATAGAAAATAATAGAAGGAATATATCATATATAATAGGGGGACCTAGGGGGAGATTTAAATCATGATGTATATATCTGATAACACATGTGAGGGGTATGATGAAGAGTGTGAGCTCACCCATTTCGGCATGTTTCCTCCGTTTGGATCGTGGTGATGATACTGCAGAACCACCACTGTGGCAATGACTGACATCCCAACAATGATCATTATACTGGCAAAGTACTGACCTGGGAGTAGTAGAGTATAGAACAATATTTATGTTTTAAGTCATTTTACACACACTGTAATTTCCTACTGGGCTATTGACAGACCAACATAAGTCTCTTTAATTTGAAACACCAGAGACAAAAGCTACAAGACTGACATAAAAACATACTTTCATGTTATTCACCAACATCCTCTAAATGTGGTTCATGTGCTATTTTGTTTCCGTCTCAAGCGCTGCAAGGTCAGCGAGATGAGCCCCGTCGATTATTGCATGGAATTTTCTAAGGATTAGTTTCTCTCAGTTTGTTCTCTGTTTTATTCAAGGTGAACACATTCTTTGTTAAATATCTTCATGCCAACCCGAGGCCTGCTCAACCCTCTGCCTGCTAGTTGCCACATTGTGTTTGCAAAAACATCGAACAGATTGAGACTGCATCAGGCTAGTAATTCTTAATAAAACATTATGCTGAAAGCAACACTCTGATGGTAATTACCCCGCTTTTTTTTCTGAAGTTTTTATTGACTAGGATTTGTGTCTTTAGGCAAACATGGCCTAGCATCCGTCACTGGCAGTTATCTTAACTCACTAAACATAATTTCCAGCAATGTGCCTGCAATCAAATTTAGCCAATTAAATTTTTATGGCGAGCAGATGGATAAAATAAATTCTGTTTTGTTTGTTTGTTTTTTTTAGAGGCGGTTTGGCATTTTGTAGCTCTATCACGTTGTAACACTTGGTAGTTGTGATTGTGTATTTTTAACCTTTATTCTGTGTAATTGGTGTTTTACCCGTCTGAATTGATACTCTGAGGATCATGGGTGTGATAACCTTGGCGGATTGTAATGACCTCTGTGACAAACTGCGAGCAGCGTGGCTCTGTAGATGGTCACGTCAGCCGGTTCACCACTTCTCAGAGATGGATTGTTATGAAATGTCGCAGGATGGAGGAGACAGGATGAGAAGTAGTAACTTTGGTGATCGTCTGTATTTTCAGTAGCTGTAGTTTTTGTTTAGTGCTAGTTAGAAAAATGTTAGCACGCTAACGAGCCAAACAAAGATGGTGAACATGGTAAACCTTACACCTGTAAGCATGCGGACATTAGCATTTAGCTCAGAGCCACTGGTGCGGCCGTCGACTTTGCTGATAGATAAATAAACTTGATTTGAATTTACTTCAAGCCAGCAGAGCTCAACCAGATGCTCATTCTTACTGTAAACCACCAGGAATTACTGCAGAAGAAATGAACAGTAGAGACCAAATATTGATTGTCACTGTCAGACGGAGACAGATGCAGTATTTCTAATGAGTAAAACATCTTAATTTCATACAGACGATCATTAAATGTTGTTATATCAATAGGTTTCAATTGGGTCTCATGAGCATGCTCATTAAGGACCATGTGAACCATGTGAACAGACTTTCTGTTACGCAGGCCTACCTATGAGAGGGACGGAGTCTGATGTGGCTGGCATGATCTCCGCGACCAGCAACATGAAAACAGTAAGAGACAGCAAGACAGTGATACCTGTATAAATAGATAGATAGATAGATAGATAGATAGATAGATAGATAGATAGATAGATAGATAGATAGATAGATAGTAGACATATAGAAATTTTGTTAAGAAATCAATTTTGTGGTTTACCCCCCCCCCCGAGTCACAGCACTTTCTTGATAAACTACATTAGTCTGTTTTGATAAATGATCAGACTCAGGATGAGATCAGGTTCGATTTATGTAAATAACCAGCTAATGCTCATGCGGTGAATTACTTTTTGACATTATGTACCTCTGCAGCAAAAATCCCTTCTGCACAGCAAATAACCATCTTTCTTCTTTTTTTGTCCTTGTCCAAACTCAGCCTGAAACTCATCTCCATCTTCATTTGTCCACCTCCACACTATCTGTCTCACTTCTCCTACAGACAGAATTTAAGGAGTGCTTTGCTGGCATAACTGTCCCCGTTCAGAAGCATTCAATTAAACTCCTAGGCTGAGAGGTAAAATATGCATGCCCTTTAAAGATATTAAGAAAATTAAAGATCCTTTTATGTTGCTTTCTTTTTCTCGGCAATGACACTTGTTCTTTTTTAAAAGCATGCTCCTCTAACCCCAAAGGCCCAGCCACTTTGTCCCCGTGTCCCCTCTATCAAGTGAAGTGACAGAGTATTTTCCTGGAAGGCAGTGTGTAAGCTCTCTCTCCCTAATCAATTCACTAGCCTTAATTACATCAATAGGTTAACTGGCCGTGTGTGAAAGGGTTGGCATTTTTTTTCAGTAGAGAAATGCTGCGTAATGCATCCTGTATTGATGTTTAGGATTCTTTGACAATGCTGTCGCTGCCTCCCTCTCAGTTCCCTCCCTCGCAGACATGAGTCAAATAGTATTTAGTTTTTTATTTTGTGTGTGTGAGTATTCAGTGAGTGATTAGATCAGCACAAAGCCGGTGTCAGAAAGAGTCAGCTTATAATTATTTTCATTATCAACTATTCTGCTGGCTATCTTCTCAATGAATCAATCCTTTTTTTGTCTATAAAGTGTCTGAAAATAGTGAAACGTGGCTCTTTTTGTGTGACCAGCCCGTAACCCAAAGATACTCACATTTATTATGATGTAAAACAAAAGGTTAACAAATATTCACACTTAAAAAACTGAAAATGTTTGGCCTTTTTTACTTTAAAAACAACTAATCAATTATAATTCTGTCAATCGACCTTTTGATTTATTGACTTTTCTCCAGTCAGAAAGGTTAGATTATCCAGAGCCTTTATTATCCTGATGAGATGAACATCGCTCGTCTCTAAACAGGTCGAGACAGATATTAAAATGTATTCGCAGCTGCAGTTTGTTCCTAGCACTGCGTCCTCTCTCTCTGTCTCTCTCTCTGTCTCTCTCTCTCTCTGTCTCTCTCTCTTTCTGTCTCTCTCTCTGTCTCTCTCTCTGTCTCTCTCTCTCTGTCTCTCTCTTTGTCTCTGTCTCTCTCTCTGTCTGTCTCTCTCTGTCTCTCTCTGTCTCTGTCTCTCTCTGTCTCTCTCTCTCTCTCTGTCTCTCTCTTTCTCTCTCTCTCTCTGTCTCTCTCTCTCTGTCTCTCTCTCCTCCAGCCCGTTGTAGTGTTTGATTGTCTCCAACCTTTTCCTCCTTATCATTCCTCCCTCTCTGTTTTGGACCATCCTCTCTCATCCTTCTTGAATTCTCCACCTGACTGTGTTCCCTTTTCCGTACCTTCCCACATCTATTCCTCTCTGTTCCTCCTCCTCACATTTCTCATCTTTCTGTTTTATCCTGTAATCCCTCTCTTCTCTCAGCTCTGCACCCTCTTCCTTAGGCTCTTTCATGCCTCCCCACAGTTTTCAGTGCCACTCCTTCATACAAGGAAGGTTTGCTTATTGTGAACACTGTCTATCATATACACATGTATACATGTGTAACACAACTGAGAGCATGGGCAGTTCATGGGTAGGTTTGGTGTTGAAGGAAGCAGGTCCAAGATTTGAAATTTTAAAAAATCAAAATTAAAATACATCTCACAACTCTTTCTCCAGCGCACCGCGCTTTATGCACCCCATCGTTTCCAGCCAGTCCATTGGTCAGTAACGTGACTTATACTCTAAGAGCATTATCATCATCTTTTATTACAAATTCTTAAAAATACCATATTTACTTTAAACCATAAATACAAAATATAAATGATCATAAATATGTGTTTTGTATTTGAAACGGGGGCCCGCACACAAACACACGGGTCCACGGATCTTCTAGTGGTCAAAATCTCCACAGGGTACATTTAAGAGATATTTTTTGGTGAGATTAACAGAAACATTGGACTTGTATTCAAGCTCACACCTCGCTGTGTGCACGTTCACAAAGTTAGAAGCCAATCCCACTTCTCCCGCTCCTGCTCTCTTTTTTTTTTTTTGCTCCACTGCAGCTGCCTTTTCATGCCTCTACTTCATCTCTGATAGCTGTATTTTTTTTTTTTTTTCATCCACTCACCCAGTGAGATCTTCTCCCCAGAGTCCGCCGGCAGCACAAAGATGAGCAGGGTCATAGAGGAAAGCAGCACGCAGGGGATGAGCAGGTTCAGGGCGTAGTAGAGAGTTCGCCGCCGTATTGTCACAACGAACGTCACATCCGGGTAAGGCTCCTTACAGCAATCATAGAAAACCTCGTTTCTGGTGCCGGGAACTCCTGCAAGAAAGAGGGGACCGAGAGAAATTGACTCTTGCTCCATGACTAGATGTTTTTGATGAGGAAGCAATGCAAAGGTTTTTTGCTCTACTCACCCATTAGGTCCCACTCTCCATTGGGCATGTATCCTGAAATGTCAGCATCATTCATTTGAAGGTCCAGCAGCCAGCCGTCAAACGTCCAGGAGCCGAACTTCAGCTCACATTTCTGAATGTCAAAAGGAAACCAGCGAACATCCACGTTGCATGTGCTCATAAATATTCCTGAGGAAAAAGATAAGGGAGATAAAAGAGCAGAAAGAAGAGAGTTAAAGCTCAACAGTCAATCGTCTAAACAACAGAATTGACCCCTGCGGCTTCCTGTACAGAGGTGACAAGGGAAAGATCTGAGGAGCGCTTGTGTTGTGCTGAGAAGCCTGTCCTGAATACCAAGATGCTTGTCAGAAAGAATAATTTATTCATTTCATATCTAGCCAGCTCTCAATTATTGACTCAACCACCTAATATTTTTTATATAGGGGTTTGAAGGGAAAAAGCTGCATCACAATCAAGATCGCACACTGCAATAAGATTTGAGAGTTTACTTTTTTAAAATTGAGTTTAGAGCCTAGAGAAGTGAAGGCAAAGAAATAACCTCCCATCAAAGAAATGCCTACAAAATAACTTGGCAGCAGTATTGTCACTCACAGGTTTCACACACTCTGTTCTGCAAACACAGATGTTTGCTAAGCCTCAGCGAAAGAAGGAAACATCAACAGTGACACTGGAAAAAAAAAAGATTATGCACAGCGCCCTAATCAGATTACCACTTTTATTATGCAAAATAAATGCACTCACGGGGATATGCGCAGGCACATGCAAGCACAAAATCATGAAGACACACTTGCATGCTGTGGTATCCACCCCCAGATGAAAAAAAAAAAAAAAAAATCAGTGATCCTCGCAGTGGTTGCTGGCAGACTCCAGCCTTTAAAGTAATTACTGAAATAAATGAATCAAGCCTGTTTAGACATTCAGACGCACACACAGAGCCAAAATGCCAATGAAGCCCTACAGATCTCAAAGGCATTCATTATGAGGCTGCCGACATGCAAATCAGCCTTCACACTGGAATAAAAGAGACTGGAGAAGAATAAGGAGGTTAGCAGGTTGCTGGTTTTCTAAGCAGAGGTTGATCCTAAAAATGACACCAAATTAAGTAGCAGCTACAAATTTTTCCCGTACCATAAAATTTTGCTACTAACATGAACTTCTTGCCTTTTGCTTAATGGGGATGATGTCTTTAGAATGACTCCCATTATGAGCTCCTGAGGCAGTAACCCCCCCCCCCCCAAATTACACTGATCAGTTCAAAGTAGTTCTGTCTGCTTTTGCAGCCCACTGCTCTGTGGTGCCTTCATGCACAGTATATTTTTGAAACCTGCCTCTCACAGATATGCAGTAACCTTGAAGCAACACTCACAAACAAGACACCTGGAATGTGTTTTCGTTCTTTCTTTCTTTCTTTCTTTCTTTCTTTCTTTCTTTCTTTCTTTCTTTCTTTCTGTAGCTTGGAACAATCTCTGTCTTGCAGCTCCCAAAATAAAACTAATAATTCTGAAAAAAAAAAACACTTCCCACGAAGGCATCACAAGGCCCCCGAGACAAGATTACATTTTTTTTCTAAATGTCACCTAACATAGATATGAGCTAAAAAATAAATAAATAAATAAAAAACCCGTTACACCCCACCGTCCTCCTGTTATACCATTAAACCCAAACATACCAGCAGAACACCTTTGCCTCTGCACCAACAAGAGGTAACCTGCAAATAACAGTATGCAGCAGACACCTGCTACAATGTCTCTAAATAATTTACCGTATGTCAAGCTCCTGCTGCGTGTCTGCCACCCACAGACCTGTTGCCTTTTATTTACTGACGATAACCAGCCTGAACAGAGCTCAGGAGCTGCAGCCAGACTCGCGCGGGGAGTCAAGAAAACTGGCTTGCTGGTTATTCCTCTCATTTATCCACTTTTTTTCTTTCCTCGTTTTTCCATTAACTCCCATCTCCACTGCTCTCGTTCTGCTTCCTCTCTCATCGTGTTTTGCTGTAAAAAAAAAAAAAAAAAAAAAAAAAAAAAAACCCTCCCCTGATTGTACCAAACCAGAGCACTATCGTTTTATTCTTCCCCTAATTGGCTCTCATCCAGATCGCAGCATTAAGGAGCTGTATTTACATCCAGCAGAAGCCTATTAATAAACATGGACCACTGAATAGAATTGATAGGGTGGATTTCTGAGCTCACAATCCTCCACGTTTACTTCAGAGGGCAATTTCAACTCAACCCCCGCTAACACCAGGGATTCAATCTCAGCTCGCTGTAATCTGGTGTATAAAGAACTGACAGAGAAAATACAAAGTCAGAGACATGTGGAAACCCGGGGGAGCAGTTACTTTCACAGGCTTGCACGGTTCTTGCGTTTTGGGTTAAGACAGGAAGCAGAGGAAGCGGGCATCTCCTATTTATAGGCGTTACCCAGCACTGGGAATCTGGAACCAGTGAGCAAAAAGAGATGTTGTTTAAAACTAATAGAATATTAATACCAAGTGTACAAACAGAGGGAGACATGCGGAGAGTGCAGAATGAGATGCCTCCATTGCACCGCAGGGAGAAGAGGAAGTGATATGATCATGGGAGAAAGGGAGGAATGATAGTGAGATGGTGAATGTAAAAAAAAAGAGGAGGAGAGAGTCACTCACCTGGGGGCAGATACTCGGCGTAGCCACTGGAGTTCACCAGAACATTGGTCTTAAAGGTGGAGTCAAAGTCGTCATCTGCACTGCGGAAGGACAGGAGGGGGAGTGACACTATTTGTTGGTTGGAATATAGTGTGTGTGTGTGTGTGTGTGTGTGTGTGTGTGTGTGTGTGTGTGTGTGTGTGTGTGTGTGTGTGTACATGTTGTACCTGTTGTACAGCAGGATGTCTGGTGTCCACACCTGGTCTGTGGTGAAGCGGAGGTTTTTAACTCCGGGATGTTCACTCTGGTTCCACTGGAGGTAGTGGTCAAACCAGCTCTTAATCACACAAACACAGATACAGTCTGTCTCTGAGCGGACTACAGGCAAGCTGCTGTGTCACCAATCCCCTCTGTTTTCAGTTTAGAATAATAAACAGATAACTCAGGCAAAATATTACTTTTGTATATTTAATGTCGAAAAATGTGAGCTTTTTCTAAAAAAGAAATATCAAATCCATTTACGTTTTGGAGTCAGAATTACATGATCCACAGTGTAGTTCACTAGTTCACATTTCATTTCACTAGTTCACGAAAGAAAAATCACCTTAACCCATAATAGCAGCAAATTCATTATCACCTCAAACATTCACAGTCTCTCAGGAGTCCTTACCATCCGCAGCCACATGTTAGAGGTCAACACCTGGTTCTTCTCATCCTGCGAAACATTAAAACGTGTTCAGCACATTTCTTCTCTTAGAAATCATTTGCTCTGTAAATCAGTGAGCAGAGCCTTATCATAGATTATAGAAAAGTGACTTTCTCAGCTCCATGAATATTTTTTAAAGCCTGCTGTGAGCACCATTATTATAATCAAAAATATCACAGTTCAGGCATAAACAAACAGGATGCTCAACTTGGCACCGAACGATGATTTGAATTTTATTTTTTCAGGCTATCTATCCATCCATCCATTTTCTGCCACTTATCCAGGGTAGTGTCACATCTAATCTCCATATTAATTATCAAAACAAGTCTAGAGGTTGCAAATGCTCATTAATGTTCCCAAAAAAAACAAAAAAAAACTTCATCACAGGAATTAAAAACATAATATATCTGTATTTTAGAAATGTATTTTCACACCTACCACGTCCATGATCTGTATCAAACTGAGGGAGAAGACAACGGTGAGGGGGTGGGAGTCATTTCCCACCGGGCGCTCCATCCGGTTGTAGTCTTTCAGGAGATTCTTCAGCAGGTTCCTCTGGTGAGGACCCTGCACCGACACTGGAGAGGCGGACAAAATTGAGAGAATTTAAATCTGACAAAATATTCACCTGGAAAAAGCAAGACACACTTCAAAACCGTAAGAAAACCTCTCTATGCCAAAATTTAATTCACCTCCAATGGCAGATTTACTCTGTGTTTCCTGTGAAGTGAATAAAAATGACCTCTTCATGGAAAACCTCATTCAAATCAAATGAGACTTTGAGATGGGAGGACAGTCAGGCAGGGATGGATACTGAAAATATATTAAACAAAAACATGTTGCTGATCAAATCAGAAGATTAACCCTCAGGAACTGAATCTTCTGTATCTATAAATACATCCAGAAGAGCAAGACTGAAAAAAAAAGAAAAGAGACAAATGTGAGGAAAAAAATGTAATGATGAAATTAGCTGAAATAAAAATGGATCTTTCATCATTAGTCACACTTATCTTGACATTTATGGTTTAAGCTTCGCAAAAGAAACATGGAGTTTAGGTGCAGCTCCTCAGTCAGACTGAAATATTTAACAATGAAACTGAAAATACAGATGAAAATTAACAAAGAGGGGAGAGAATCAGCGGGAACAGAGTGTAAACAGTATCTAATTAGGAAAATATGAGGAACCTTATCAGGGCATAATTGGCAATATTGAATTATTAATTACGTTTGTTTGAAAGGCTCTGAGGTAATACACATTAAATGTTGAATAAAGATGTTAATACACTCTCAAAACAAAGAATGGGCTTAAAGGTTAGACTGTACTGGGAAAGGATGTCTTCTCCATTTCCACTCCCATCATAACACAGCCAGCAAGTTCTTTCCAAACTCATATAATTTTATTATATTCTGGTCAATTTTCCAACGTTTCTGAATTATAAAATGATTCTAAAATGATTTCTCACATCGGTGCAGCAGTAAAATATGGCTCGGTTCGGAAATTTCACAGTCTGGTGTAAGGGGCTTGAACTGAACTGCACTGTATCTATGACACTGTCAAACCGTTTTTTTTATTTGTTCCTGATTTTGAAGGGTGTTTAAGGGGAATATCAGGGTTCAAATGGTTCTAGGTTTAGGTCCCACTGGAGCAATGGCAGTGGCAGAGGGGTGCATGTACTCATGCTATTGTAAGGTGCTTTCAGTATAAGCAGCCAGACAGACACATGCAAAATGTTAAAGTGAAGGTAAAGCTGTTGGATGTTTTTGCAACACCACCGTCTTTAAAATTGAGTCTGCAGGAATATAGTCTGAAACTTTCAGCCTCTGCGTCCTCTTGTCTCATATTCGCAGCACTCTCTGGCCTTAAACCTCTTCTTCTTCTTCTTCTTTTTTTTTTTTTTGAAAACAAACAAACTGTAAAGCATTTTACTGCTGGTACATCTGCCTGTGGGGAAAGTTCACCCACTCTCCTCTCAGCTCTGTCATCCAGTGTCAGCCTTTACATTCAGCTACGACTTCTGCTGCTCAGAGCCCCGTCAGCTTGGCTGCAGCAACACGTCCACAACACAACAGGGAAAGGCAAGATGGAAGATTGCAGGATTTATACGTGCAATTTAATTGATCTGTGACCTGTTTTCTGTGGGGGTGGGGGGGGTGGTACGATCCTCTGACATGCAGGCTGACTTGTGCAGGACGAGGGTTGTGGAATGAGAAAAGAAAAAGCGATGAAATGTGATGACTGCTGCTTCTGATTCTTTTACACACTGTTTCTGTCATCTTGCCCTGCTGCACGGACGAGATGTCCGTCTGCCTGTTCAAACATCTCATGCAGAGGCATCCAACGCTTAAGGTCAAGACAGCATGTGTATCCAGAAAAAATAAGAGCACAGTTATGAAAAAAATCCCTGAGATGTAAACAAGTAAGCAAACAGGTGAGTCAGATTCTCACTTTTCTTTTTTCTGGGGTCTTTTTTTTTTTTCTCTATCTCTATCTCTACTTTAAGATCTTATTCCAGTGTACTTCACAGAGCAAGCATCAAAAGCACAGACTCCTATTCCTGATTTCCTATTTAAATCACACTTTGAGACAAAAGACTGCAATCTGATTCCTGAAAACACAGGGAAAGACGGAGAAAGAGGCAGGCGGGCTCACCATGAATCAAAGCAGAGAATCCAGAGAGGAGCAGAGCCACCGTGTGCCACATCCTGGTGGTGAGGAGCAGGAGGAAAGGGGAGGCAGAAGAGGAGAAGCTCCGGATGTTGGAGGAGAGGGAAGAGGAGGAGGAGGAGGAGGAGGGGGAGGAGGAGGAGGGTAGGGAGGAGAGGCAAGGAGAGGAGAGGGAGGACAGACTCAGGAAGCTGCTGGACACCCCCCAGTCTGCATCCAGTCGGCATCGGAGGGAAGGAGTGTGAGCGTGTGCTGGAAGAGAGGGAGCACAAGAAGAGGAGGAGGAGGAGATGTTAGCTCTCTCTCTCTCTCTCTCTCTCTCTCTCTCTCTCTCTCGCTCCCTCTCCCCCCTGCCTCCCTGTCTCTCTGGGAGGTGGGACTAAAATGGAGAGCTCAAGAGAGAAAAATGTCAGTGATGGGGGTGAAGGGTTGAAGATGGAGCAGGAGGTGGAGGAAGGAGAGGTTTTATTTGGATCTATAGCCATAAATTGACCTTAATAAACACAGAAGAAACAGATGATTTTAAAAGACCCTGACACTAATGGAGAATTGACTGAAGACGTGAAGTGTAGAAACAGTGGAAAGTAGCTTTCCCAAACATGTCAGCAGTGAAACACAGAAAAAAGCTGCTCAGTGCAGAGAAGTGAATTCTCAATTTGTGCACAAAAACGTGCACTAAGAAGCAATGGGAACGACAAAAGGGCTGAGCTGATTTGCTGAAAGTTAAAGACCTTTCTTAAAGCCCAGTTTTTGTATTCAATCTGAGTACAAAAACAGGCATTATTTAAATTTGTTTTAAAAATCCACTTCTCTGCATTGAAAATCTCTCTGTGTGAGGATGTAATTATAAGAGCTAAATTACTGTTTAAAACTTTACTGGCTGGTGAACATGTAGCACGACGTGTGTCAAAAAATATATGGCTGCTGGTCACACATATGATAACACACCACAGTGGTTACAGTCACGCACTGCTTGGACTGGCAACTGTGTGTGTGTGTGTGTGTGTGTCTGTGAGAGTGTGTGAGCTTCCCCCTCTCAGTGGGGGGTTAGCTTTGAATCAGCGGGGTCCGATGGACTCCAGTTTAATTGAGAAAGTGCTGGGCTCTGCAGGAGGGCAATGGCAATGTGCATAGTTAAACTCTACTTCTCATTTGTCCTCACGAAATGCTGATGCAAGGGCAGAGGCAGCGAGAAACCCAAAGACTGAGAGAGGGGGGTGGG